>NW_015555736.1:298500-307932 GCF_001515605.1 Sinocyclocheilus anshuiensis | reverse complement strand
CCTGAGCCCACAGAAGGATCTGGCGCGCCAGCTTGTACAAGGGGCGCGAACGCAGACCCCCCTGCCGATTGATGTAGAAGACCACCGATGTGTTGTCTGTGCGGACAAGCACGTGATGCCCCCTTAGGTCTGGAAGGAAGTGTGTCAGAGCTCGAAACACGGCCAGCATTTCCAGGCAGTTGATGTGCCAAAAGAGATGATGGCCTTCCCACAGACCCTGGGCAGAGCGGCCACCCATGACCGCTCCCCAGCCCGT
Source organism: Sinocyclocheilus anshuiensis (assembly GCF_001515605.1). Lineage (NCBI taxonomy): Eukaryota > Metazoa > Chordata > Actinopteri > Cypriniformes > Cyprinidae > Sinocyclocheilus > Sinocyclocheilus anshuiensis. The sequence goes on along the minus strand of NW_015555736.1, from coordinate 307,676 downwards.
GAGAGAGGCATCCGTCGTTAGCGTTACGCGACGACGAGGAGCCCCTAACATCGGACCTTGAACCAGGAACCAACATTTCTTCCACATGTCTCAGGCACGTCGAGAGTAACTCGCAGTGATGACAATCAGCTCCTCGACAGCTGACTGTGCATGCTCCGCTCCCAAACAAACAGCACACAAATCGTGTGTATCCCCCGCCAAACGCGGTCACGCAAGGGCGTTCCCAAAGCGACTTCGACGCAGCTCGAGTTCCTGAAGGGGAATTACGGTTGAACCACCGATGTCACATGGACTATTTTAACAATGTCCTTACTACCTTTGGCCTTAAATGTGTCAGTTGCATTGCTGTCTATGCAGGGACAGAGCTCTTGGATTTCATCAAAAATATCTTAATTTGTGTTCTGAAGATGAACGAAGGTCTTACAGGTTTTGAATGACATGAGGGTGAGAAATTAATGTCAGAATTTTCCTTTTTGGTTGAACTATCCCTTTAATCACAAATAAAACATTGTTACTCAAAATATTAAAAATGAATATCTTTATATCATCTGAAATGGATATACATTTAGCTATATATTCATATAAATGCAATCATATCACATATTTTTGCACATCCATGTAAAACACACACGGTCACAAACAAAATTGATCATAGAAGGTACTTTTCATGGTATATTATTTCCAAACAACCCAGCCATGCACTTTAAAAAGGCAGTGACAAAGAACTTTGTGTAAAGTTGCTGTCAGCTTTCAAGATGGGAATAAAAAATGTCCCCCAAGCTTTACATTTTTCAGAAATGTTTTCCCGTGGGACAGGTTAAAGTGAAACTGTAAACTAAACAAACACGGCGGTACAGGCTTACACATTCTCCTGTCTGTGTGAGTCGGCTGACAGGACGCGAAGAAAGGTTGCAGGTCTCAGATGAGTATATGAGGATACATATTCATTCCTGTAGGAATAATAATAGTATTCCTTATATTTGCTTAATGGTTATTAAATATGTGATTTAATTTTTCTATCTATTCATACATGATACAGATATGCGCAAGACCTCATTGATTACGACGAGCATATTGTGGTGATGTATCAGTGACATCAAACAGAAGACACACTCTAAGAACTGCATTTATAACCATTAGCAGCGGCAGAGCCTAACCTAGGCATGACCTTTGCCAATTAACTACTGTGCAGCGATTATAGCTGATTAGCCTGACAGTAAGCGTCTATGAGTCTCCGTAGTCATTAAACAGTGGCATTTCTCCCAGCAGCATGAGACCCGGCACTCCAGGCTAGCAGTGACGGATGACACGGTTCAGGGCTTAAGGGGGGTTTCGTGCGACCTTCGAAATAGTAAAGGGGGCAGCATGGACGGTGTCTCTGTGTAAGTTAACAGAGCGAGTGATTCATGCGCTTTTTCCAAAGAAGCATTCTGTGAGCAACACAACTCTAAGGGCACTTGTAGATAACAACCTGAGCGTTGTCAGAGAGCACCATTGTTGGGGATTTTGGCTGAAATTAGCCAGGACCTTCTGGTCATGTGAACCGACCGCAACTGCCAAAAAAGGTCCAAGTGTTCAGTGCTTGAATGCGTTTGAAATGCAGACGAGATGTTTTATCCCACCGTGACAAATGCAATGGGGTTAATAAAAAAGATAATGCAATGATTCTCAAAAAACTGCAGGCTGAACCGTTAAAAACAGGTAAACGAAATGGTACAGAACCTGATTTTTTGTGCCATTTTAGATGGATACAAAAAAACAAAACAAAAACAAGCGATTCTGAAATGGGAGCAAAATTCCATCGCATCTTTCAGCCCAACAAAGCGATAAGCACAAGTGCGCAGCCAAACAGTGTCATGAGTAGAGTGAATAGGATTGCTCTTCTATCGCCTCTCTTCTCCCAAAACCGAGCTGACAACCTCTGGCGACACTTTCCATTCAAGCTTAGCGGGAACACATTTTCATTTCAATATCACTGAGTGGGCTGGGACGGCCTTTGATGTCTACCTAGCCGGTACCTTGTGGGTAATCATATATTCATATAAATGCAATCATATCACATATTTTTGCACATCCATGTAAAACACACACGGTCACAAACAAAATTGATCATAGAAGGTACTTTTCATGGTATATTATTTCCAAACAACCCAGCCATGCACTTTAAAAAGGCAGTGACAAAGAACTTTGTGTAAAGTTGCTGTCAGCTTTCAAGATGGGAATAAAAAATGTCCCCCAAGCTTTACATTTTTCAGAAATGTTTTCCCGTGGGACAGGTTAAAGTGAAACTGTAAACTAAACAAACACGGCGGTACAGGCTTACACATTCTCCTGTCTGTGTGAGTCGGCTGACAGGACGCGAAGAAAGGTTGCAGGTCTCAGATGAGTATATGAGGATACATATTCATTCCTGTAGGAATAATAATAGTATTCCTTATATTTGCTTAATGGTTATTAAATATGTGATTTAATTTTTCTATCTATTCATACATGATACAGATATGCGCAAGACCTCATTGATTACGACGAGCATATTGTGGTGATGTATCAGTGACATCAAACAGAAGACACACTCTAAGAACTGCATTTATAACCATTAGCAGCGGCAGAGCCTAACCTAGGCATGACCTTTGCCAATTAACTACTGTGCAGCGATTATAGCTGATTAGCCTGACAGTAAGCGTCTATGAGTCTCCGTAGTCATTAAACAGTGGCATTTCTCCCAGCAGCATGAGACCCGGCACTCCAGGCTAGCAGTGACGGATGACACGGTTCAGGGCTTAAGGGGGGTTTCGTGCGACCTTCGAAATAGTAAAGGGGGCAGCATGGACGGTGTCTCTGTGTAAGTTAACAGAGCGAGTGATTCATGCGCTTTTTCCAAAGAAGCATTCTGTGAGCAACACAACTCTAAGGGCACTTGTAGATAACAACCTGAGCGTTGTCAGAGAGCACCATTGTTGGGGATTTTGGCTGAAATTAGCCAGGACCTTCTGGTCATGTGAACCGACCGCAACTGCCAAAAAAGGTCCAAGTGTTCAGTGCTTGAATGCGTTTGAAATGCAGACGAGATGTTTTATCCCACCGTGACAAATGCAATGGGGTTAATAAAAAAGATAATGCAATGATTCTCAAAAAACTGCAGGCTGAACCGTTAAAAACAGGTAAACGAAATGGTACAGAACCTGATTTTTTGTGCCATTTTAGATGGATACAAAAAAACAAAACAAAAACAAGCGATTCTGAACAAAATTCAAAATTCCATCGCATCTTTCAGCCCAACAAAGCGATAAGCACAAGTGCGCAGCCAAACAGAGTAGAGTGAAGAGTGAATAGGATTGCTCTTCTATCGCCTCTCTTCTCCCAAAACCGAGCTGACAACCTCCGGCGACGCTTTCCATTCAAGCTTAGCGGTAACACGTTTTCATTTCAATATCACTGAGTGGGCTGGGACGGCCTTTGATGTCTACCTAGCCGGTACCTTGTGGGTAATCTAGCCCTTGGATTAAGCCATTTCTAAAACGTTTTTCCCCTCCTCTCTTCCACGGCCAAGATTGCCATCACTGCCTCCGTAATCTTTTGTAACAGAAGCTAATGCAGAAACACCTGCCACACAAGCCGGGCACATCCAGTCCTGTCGTTGAAAGCAGATTACATTCTGCAATGCCAGATATTTGAGGAATATTCATGTCGCTAAGTGCTTATGTAATGAGTCATAAAAGCGCTATAGGTCCCCCCCCCCACTCCCTTAGTTGTTTTTGAGTTGATCTCATCCCCATAAATGAGTGAGCCTTTGGGGCATTGTTCGGGTTGAAATCCCTGGCCCATGCCAAGAAGTGAAATTGCTGCGCCTCGGGGGTCTTGGAGACAAACTCAAGAGCCAATCCTCTGATTTGCTGTTGTTTCACTGGTAGTCTTGTGATGTGATGCTTGTTAGGAGCATGATGTTTTGATAACAACTCCACATGTTATTAATCATATTAACAGGACACAGAAGACTGAAAAGAGCAGTTTACAATTCAAGTAAATGTGCTTTGAATAACTTCAGCATCTAGAATGTACTGTGGTTTATCGCTTGCAGAAGAATAATCAAAATTGTTATTAGTAATGTGACTAATAACAATTACGTACAATACACAACCATTGAAAAGTTTGAAGTTTGGCAAGATTTTTTAATGTTTTTGAAAGAAGTCTCTCATGCTTATGAAGGCTGCATTTATTTAATACAGTACAGTTATACTGTGAAGTATTACTTAAAAGTGTTCTACTTGAATGTATTTGTAAAATGTAATTTATTCCTGTGATGGTAAAGCTGAATTTTCAGCAATCAGTAGTCCAGTCATCAGTGTCACATGATCCTTCGGAAATCATTCTGATTGGGTGTTCAAGAAACATTTCTTATATTATCAGTGTTGAAAACAGTTGTGCTGCTTGATATTTTTGTGGGCACCACGATACATTTTTTTAGGGAAAAAATCTTTCTGATCCTAAACTAATATTTACTAGCCATGATCATCATACGGTACACACTGGAAAAAAAAAGGTCTATAAAAATATTTCCTCAGAAATTGCTAGTAAATTTTCAAAGAAAGAGAAGTAAAACATTGAAGTGAAATTTTGAAGTCTGTTTTATTTACAACAAATCTTATTACTATATTTTCTCATGATGTGACATGATCAAGTTATCAGTCAGTAGTGAAGGCAAAACTCATTTATAAACTAACTCGGTAAAATTCGTATTATAATCAAAACTAAACATGGCATAAACCATTTGGACTGATTTATCTTCCTAAAATATTTCTTTCATTTATGATAAATGAAGAGCAAAGAGCCATTCTTCAGGCACTGGCTATTCAAATGATGCTACAGCATGTTATAACTCGAGCTCTGAGCTGTAGCCTAAATCTCAAGACATATCTCTTCTGCAAATCTGACACAGGAGGAGACAGAACTGAAGCAAAAGGAAATCTGGAACAAAAGTGAAGCCATCTTTTCAAACAACAGCCTGTGGCTCCTTTCACTTGGCATCTTCAAGACGCATCTGATCCTTTGCTTTGTTTAAAGCCAGAGCGTCTTTAAAAGTGGATTTATTTGTTTGAGGTTGTTTCTCTATTTATTTCTGTATTTACCAAGATCATCTAGTTCTGGGAGGGAAGGGGATAGTGGGTTTTGTCAAATCCTAGAAGGTTTCTTGGCATGGGCACAAACACAACTTGATGACTTACAAAAGACAAAGATGGTTAGTTAGCGACTGTCTGCTCAGGGGCTATTGTGATGGATCCACTTCCCCGATCTATCCTACTTTCAAAAGTTCAATGTGAATGCAGGCCTGTAACTGAGGGAATGGTGCAAATAAATACTTAGCGGAGACAGGAAACAATAACAGGATCTCCTTCATTTTGCCTTCAAGATTTATAAAAACAACAAGGTAGATAAGCCGAAGGCTCAAGGGAATAAACAATTGTGCAATGGAGCTGAGAGCCATTAGATCAAATAGCTTTAATTACCTGATTACGGTGAGCTAGAGCTGAGTAGCTTTCTCTGGAACGCTGACTGCATGACTAAATTAGCGGAAGAGATAAGGTACAGCGCCAGATCTACTCCACCTTACCTAATCTCAATCAGGTTTACCATCAACACTGCCGGTGACTCAGTTACTGTTGCATAAGTGTGGTGGAAATGCTGTTTTTCAGCTATTTCTGGACTGATCAAACCCTATTTAGATAAGGAGGGCTGTTACAGGATCTTTTAATGTTTAGGACAGACTTTGAGAACTGAACGGGTTGTTTAAGAGGGATAATTACTCTTTTATACTTTCCCATGATAAAAGCTGGCAGATCCCATCAAGTCAACAGTAACTGGGAGTGGCAGAGTTTCATTTGGGCACATTTACATGAATCCACTTGCAATACATTTCAGATGTCTAAAGTTCATGGTAGAAAAGGTAACAACAATAGGGGCATGCATCAAAAAGGAACCATATAAACACAAAAGACGGACAGGGTTTCAAACTAAAAAGCTTGCGTTATTTAGTCATTTTATCTGTTCTTATTATTATTTCAGGATTATCAAACTAATGCCAAGTTTGATGAAGGTGTGTATCATGTTTGTCTCCCCATTTGCATTCTTTGCAAATGACCCTTTGACCTCAAAATGAAGCCATCCAAAGGCCCAGCGACGTAGACACATTAAATATTTTCTTTGTCTTACTTTTGTTCGCAATTGTTGTCCAGTGTGATTGGATGTTCGGTCATCCTGTGTTGTGCTTTGTTAGATAAAGTCCTTGCGTCCCAACAAAAGCATCTTGGAGATACGTGAGGATTTTGGTGTCCTGTAACTATGTTTGTTTGACTGATGGGTGTTGTCCGAATGATCTCAACTCTTGTGGCTTCTAGTCTGTTTTTCATTTTTGCTGAATCTGATTTAGCCTGGGGTATGTGACATTCATTCTTGACATAACGTTTTCTTTTTTTAAAACCTGCATCACGTGTTTATATGATCTCGACTTACACAAACGCACAACTAACTCTTACAATGGAGCGGAGGAGACAAACCAGAGCCTGTGCTCTTCCCTTCCCTCATGCCGCATTGTCAATATTCAATCCCCAAATACTGTACATCTCTTTTGAGGGCAATATTTGCATCAATGATTTTGCCCCATGTCAGTTTCTCACAGCTGACAGCAGTGACTGCTGAGGAGTTTGACTTCAGCCCTGTGGATTTTCTCCTGACAGAGGTCAGACCCTGGTGTGACAGTCAGATTTACAGTCTGGTGAAAGCTTCCCCATAGACCAGATCACCAGGGATTGATTTTGAGCTTACGTCTGGATGGAAGTGATTTCACTGGCTTAACTACTTCTATGTGCATGTGGATTGTACTTTAGTTACAAACAAAAATATATATCCAATGTTAGCAACATGGACATAGCTTTTTGGTTTGTAAATAAATTAACATATTTAGCTAATGGTCAATTGGAAGTTACGTTCAATGTTCAAAAAGGGAATTTTGAGAAAAGATAAACAAGCAAAGTTACAGAACAAAGTAACCTTACGGAGGACAATTAAGATTTTTATTTTAGCATAATTACTCTTTTATACTTTCCCATGATAAAAGCTGGCAGATCCCATCAAGTCAACAGTAACTGGGAGTGGCAGAGTTTCATTTGGGCACATTTACATGAATCCACTTGCAATACATTTCAGATGTCTAAAGTTCATGGTAGAAAAGGTAACAACAATAGGGGCATGCATCAAAAAGGAACCATATAAACACAAAAGACGGACAGGGTTTCAAACTAAAAAGCTTGCGTTATTTAGTCATTTTATCTGTTCTTATTATTATTTCAGGATTATCAAACTAATGCCAAGTTTGATGAAGGTGTGTATCATGTTTGTCTCCCCATTTGCATTCTTTGCAAATGACCCTTTGACCTCAAAATGAAGCCATCCAAAGGCCCAGCGACGTAGACACATTAAATATTTTCTTTGTCTTACTTTTGTTCGCAATTGTTGTCCAGTGTGATTGGATGTTCGGTCATCCTGTGTTGTGCTTTGTTAGATAAAGTCCTTGCGTCCCAACAAAAGCATCTTGGAGATACGTGAGGATTTTGGTGTCCTGTAACTATGTTTGTTTGACTGATGGGTGTTGTCCGAATGATCTCAACTCTTGTGGCTTCTAGTCTGTTTTTCATTTTTGCTGAATCTGATTTAGCCTGGGGTATGTGACATTCATTCTTGACATAACGTTTTCTTTTTTTAAAACCTGCATCACGTGTTTATATGATCTCGACTTACACAAACGCACAACTAACTCTTACAATGGAGCGGAGGAGACAAACCAGAGCCTGTGCTCTTCCCTTCCCTCATGCCGCATTGTCAATATTCAATCCCCAAATACTGTACATCTCTTTTGAGGGCAATATTTGCATCAATGATTTTGCCCCATGTCAGTTTCTCACAGCTGACAGCAGTGACTGCTGAGGAGTTTGACTTCAGCCCTGTGGATTTTCTCCTGACAGAGGTCAGACCCTGGTGTGACAGTCAGATTTACAGTCTGGTGAAAGCTTCCCCATAGACCAGATCACCAGGGATTGATTTTGAGCTTACGTCTGGATGGAAGTGATTTCACTGGCTTAACTACTTCTATGTGCATGTGGATTGTACTTTAGTTACAAACAAAAATATATATCCAATGTTAGCAACATGGACATAGCTTTTTGGTTTGTAAATAAATTAACATATTTAGCTAATGGTCAATTGGAAGTTACGTTCAATGTTCAAAAAGGGAATTTTGAGAAAAGATAAACAAGCAAAGTTACAGAACAAAGTAACCTTACGGAGGACAATTAAGATTTTTATTTTAGCTTACTGTTGTGAGAACTTGTCTTGCATTGTATCTCGATGTGTCATGTTGCCTTAATTTGTAGGATTAGTTCACACAGAAATGAAAATTCTGTCATTTACACACTCTCATGCCATTCCAAACCTCTGACACTTTTTTTTTCTTTCTGCAGAACACAAAGAAGATATTATGAAGAATTATGAAGAATTTTGGGAACAAAATATCGTCTTGAAAATTTGTTGTGCATCAGCAAAAGTCATGCAGGTTAAAGGCAAATTAAGGCAACATGACAAAGTGAGATATTCAAGTTCTCAAAACAATAATAAAAAATAAAAATCTTAATATCCTCAGTAACGTTACATTACCAAATTGTTTTGTGTTCTTTAAATTTTTTTTTACTTTAGAACTCAATTAAAATAACATAATAATATTGTTAATCAATAAATAATATCTAAACATGCATACCTGGGGGGTCAAGTCCATCATTGTGATCTACTGTTTGAACTACAGGACTGCTTGTAGTGAGGACAAAAAGAACAACAACAGAATAAAAAAAATAAATAAAATAAACAACAACCCTTTAACTATCTGCTTACTTCATGCTGCAATGCATGCTGGGAGCTTGTAAACATTTTAAGCAATTAGTAGCATTTGTTTAAAGTTTGAGACAACTGTTCCAACTTGTGTTTACTGTATGTCGATTATTCAGGTTCTATAATATTTTATTGTAAATTGGATAACACAATTGTGGCAAATTATAATTTACAGAACTATCAGTTCACATTAACAGTTTCACTTAAAGGAATTCAAAGTTCTTTACATTACAGTTTATATATAT
>NW_015555736.1:290233-297315 GCF_001515605.1 Sinocyclocheilus anshuiensis | reverse complement strand
TAACCTTGGCCAGAATTGTGGCAAGGCACAGCTCTGTCTCTGAGCTCTTCAAGCAGTTTCTTTGACCTCATGATTCTCATTTGCACTGTGAGCTGTAAGGTCTTATATAGACAGGTGTGTGGCTTTCCTAATCAAGTCCAATCAGTATAATCAAACACAGCTGGACTCAAATGAAGGTGTAGAACCATCTCAAGGATGATCAGAAGAAATGGACAGCACCTGAGTTAAATATATGAGTGTCACAGCAAAGGGTCTGAATACTTAGGACCATGTGATATTTCAGTTTTTCTTTTTTAATAAATCTGCAAAAATGTCAACAATTCTGTGTTTTTCTGTCAATATGGGGTGCTGTGTGTACATTAATGAGGAAAAAAAATTAACTTAAATGATTTTAGCAAATGGCTGCAATATAACAAAGAGTGAAAAATTTAAGGGGGTCTGAATACTTTCCGTACCCACTGTATATATATATATATATATATGTATATGTGTGTGTGTGTGTGTGTGTGTGAGAGAGAGAGACAGAGAGAGGGAAAGCGAGAGAAGATGTGTTAGCAATTGCATGCTCAGTCCCAGGAGACACAAAAGTCATGATGAGAAGCCATCCATACAGCTGCTAAAAGGACATGATGAGGAAACACACACACACACACACGACCTCATGTGTTTTAGAAAGGTAATTTACCTTTAAAAGCTGATTTTTCTGTCCCTCAGTCTACATTACATTACACATTGATAAGCAAACTCCCAGATGTGTCCTCAGGTTCAAGTTAAAACGCCAATGTGTGTAGTGCAATGTAAGCAAAAGACTGAAGTTCTGCCTTGAGATAGGAAAGGCCCAGGCAATTAGGCTGTTTCATGTCACTGGACTGTGTCTGTTTCCCCCTCTGGACACTTCTGAGTATCGCTTAAGACACCTAAATGCTGTGGAGTAGGGAGCAGAGCAAGGATAATGTCATTTAGATTGAGGAGCCGTGACTGGGAGTAGTTTTGGATCAGATAATGGTCTCCGTAAAGGAACATTATTCCACATCAGCATGAGTCGAGCTCTTGTCTGATGTTAGCTGGCCTGATATCTTTTACATGGGATATAAACATGAGATATAAAATATTCTACTGAAGGATCACTTAATAAAATGCTTGATTCAAAATTGAAGATGAAAAATTCTCAGCTTAAACTGTAGTTCAATTACATTCCACAAACAAATGTTTCAGCTTAAAACACACACACACACATACACGGTATCTGGAGAATTTCCTGTGCCTACCCACCCACCTTAAACTGTCTCGTGGGACAGAGGAACAGAAGATGAGCGGGGTGGAGGTTGACAGACCCCGAAGAATTCTTAGGAAATGCTGCCAAGCTCAAGTTCTGTGTTTGTGTCCCTGTCTATTTAACATCCATGTCTTTGACATAAGGTCAAATGAAGTTATAAAACGACAAAGTTAATGAATCTGATGTAGAAAAGGTTTGATTGTTCAGTCATGGGAGTCTGTTTGAAACTGAGAGATTACTAACTGGGTGTTTCTTTAACTTTGAGCACTATTGACCCTGTGGAAATGATGGTATAGAGTGGAAATGACATTTTAAGCATTTTTGAAATAAAACTGCCAACCTATTTGTGTTGCTAGGGCCAATGATAAACAACAACAACAATAATGATACATCTGTTCATAAGTGATATTTAGGTGGATGGAAGTACTTTATCTACTTGTTTTCTTCTCAGTATTTCTGTTCACTTACATACTGTAATATCACAATCGTGGGACAGCTATGCATTTTGAAACATCAACAAGAATCACTTTCAAAAAATAAATACAAACCATTGTTTATTTTATTCATATTCTTTAAAAATTGTTTTCTCATAAATTCATATTTTTAAAATTAATTTTCAAATTTTAAGACTTCGTATCTGAAACAAGGGAAAATAAACAAGGTACTCAAAAACAAGCAGTATTAAGTGATCAAGTCATGGTAATAATATATAAAAAAAAAAAAAAGTAAATAAATAAAAGTCAGTTGAAAAAATTAGATGAGTTAAAATCAGTTTTAATAAAAATGAACTTCTTGGACATAAATGCCAGAAGCTGAAGATAACTATTTTTTATCATTATGTCTCATAAATATCATAAATCGTATAAAGGGAGTCGGATTTATAAAGGTATGCTGTTGAAGTACTATTATTATATAATATAATAAAATTAATAATAATATAATAAAATATTATTATTATTTAATAGGTAGAACTATTCCCATACTCTAGAAAGTAACAGTGTATCATGGTCTGTTCTTCACCAAAACTGATAAGCTCTTGAATGTTACATTATATATTATTAGTTTTTTTCATTTAACAGAAATGCCTAATGGCCCACGCTTTCCCCTAATTTTTCTTTTCTGGTAACACATTGCATTTACACATTGATGTACATGTAGTACATTGCACATTAATATGACACATGAACACTGTAATGTAAAGTGTGACCTATTTATGTTTCCAAATTCATGATGTATCACAACTGGCTAGATAGATCTAGTTCCTGATGGAGTGAGGAGAGAGTTGTAAGGCCATTCAACACCACTCGCATTTAAAAAGAAATACAAGCCGACAGTAACATTCCCCTCGTAAACATTTATGAAAGCAGGGCGTTTGTCTTGAGAAGGGCAGGTCGCAGACATTTTCACAGAAATATAATATCCGTTATCACAGTTTCCTATTTGTCCCACATTATATTGTTGGAAGATTGTGGCACCTGTGATTTTTCTTTTCTGTGTGAGATAGAACAGGACTTGAGAAAATGGAGTAAGTCTTAAGTGGGACTATGAATCCTTATCTGATGTTACAAGTACTTGAAATATGAGATCATATCCAGATGCAACAACTATGGAGAAGTGGGACAAAATAGGAACACATATCTGCCAGTATGGTATTGGCTTGCTTTGTGTCAAGGCTCAGTATATTTATTGTTTTATCTGTACATGTTGGTAACTTTAGCCACGTTATTGTAGACTGACCCTGTAAGGTAGTACATGGGGGAAAAAATGAATATTAAAATGAATGTCCATGGCTTAGACCTTGTCTCATAAATTATGAATGTAGGAAAGTGGTTTCATCAGAAGGTGACCTATAGTGTAAAACAAACTTGAAGCAAATGTTGACTGCCTTTCACTCCACAGATAAGTGTTTATGTAACATTACCGTTGTGAGGTTAAATGAATGTCAAAAATCCAAATGGCAAAGCTGCATAAGTGGAAAAAAAAAGCCTATTAGGACAGGGAATATTTTTATCTATCATATTGCATATAGGAAAACAATGGTAAACAGGCAGACACATCTGTCCCCAGCTTATCTGTGTATTATGACGCACTTAACCAACATGCCTAATGCACACATCACCGGTGCCTGGTAAAGCCTTCTGTAGCTGGACTTAATGATACTTAGCAAAGGTCCTGTTTTATAGGACGCTCACCACGAGCCTTTACTGTAAGCTTTATGGACTGACAGGTCATGGATTGATGGCTGGCAGACATTTTGCACTAATGTGTTGTAATTTTAATTGTGAATTAAAACAGCTGGGTTCAAACAGACTCATCTATCTGTCTGTCTGTCTAACGATAAATAGATTTAAATAAAAATAGAATGATAGAACAATGTAACGATAGCAAGACGGGTGGATAAATAGATGGATAGACAATAGAACTTTTTTCAAACTTTGCGTTTATAGTTAAAAATTACACAAGTTAAAAAAGGTGATATGTTTGCCTAGAGCAGCTCAGGGCTGGTTAATAGATGCCCATCTGTTATATTACATGTTATGTCCTTTAAATCGCTTTATAATCAAAGACTAGACTTTTTTTTTAATGACAGGATAATTGTTTTATTGATGAAGGGTTCACATTACTGACTGGTCACCCAGAGGTCAAAGAGAGAAACAGAATAGGGAGGATTTAGGGTTGTTGTTGAACAGCCTTTGTTTATGGCAATCAGAATTCGCAAACGAACAAGCAAATTCCTGCAGGACCTTTCCAAATGAAGAAAACAACCTGAAACGGAAAGATTAGTCTCTGTCTGATCTCCTCTCATTTGAACTGTTATTTCAACCATCTTCATTTTCCTGTGCCAATGGTGAAACAAATTTTCCTGTTATACATTCCAGGATTCATCCATATTTAATTACTCCCACCTTCATTAACATACGACTCCTTTTAATGAAGAAAGTCTTACCTTTATTCACACCAAACGGCAGTTCTGCCTTTGATGATCTCAACAATTAGAGAACATCAAAGCCTAGGTTGTGCAAACTTGGATTCTAATTTGCATAATTAAACCAACCTGTAGACAGTAAAAAGATGAACATTTGAAATGGAAAGTGGAATTATATTTATGCTGCTTATGAAATAATGATGTACCTTGTACTCAATTAAGAATTTGGTAATTAACTTGTAGTTTAAACATAACTAAGAAATTTGTTTAGCTGCTCTGTATTGAAATAGTGATGTTGCTTTTGGCATGTCCCATTCCTTGCAGTAAAATGAGAAATCTTCACCAGCACTAATTCTCTCTCTCTCTCTCACACATACATGAACTTATGTGCACACAATAACTCACTTGATTAAAAGATACTGAGTGTATTCCGCATTTAGTCCAGAGTTTTGATGTGTGGATCACACATTTCTGTCCACATTGTATATGACAAACAAAAATTTGCCCTTTTTTCTTTGTAAAGGAGCAAACTATAAATTAGTTTTCAGAAAAACCCTTACGAAAAAGAAGTTTATTCAAGTGTGCTATTAGTATTACACTTACAAGTATACTACTAGTACACTGATATTTGTATACTCACTACATAAAGTATACTTAAAAATACACTTGAACTTTACTTAAGTATACTTACTAAAATAAACTTGAAGTATACTACTTTTTGGTAAGGGAAGGCATGCCAAACTTTTAATACCTGATTCTCATTAAAGCGTTATTATTGGTGGACAAGTGCAAGGTTCTGAAATGAATCATTCCGAATGAAATCAATAACTGAGTCACTCAAATATCTGCATTGCATAAGACAACATAAATACCAGAATATTATCATATTACCATATTCGCTTACTGTAAAAGCTATTAACACAACACGCTCACATTACAAGCAACATTATTGTGGTTAACATTTCAAGTAACACTAAAGAGTACTAAAATATTCAAGCAATAGTGCAAAGGAAAATAAAACTTTCTTTGTCACTCATACACCCTCTACACTTAATGTTCCAAAGTTTGGGGGAAGTTAGATTGTATTTATTTATTGAAAGTATTTTTTTTTTTTCAAGGCTGCATTAAATAGAACATAAGTGACAGTAAAGACCTTCACCATGAAATAAAACATTTATATTTCAAATAAATACTGTTCTTTTGAACACAGTTTCAACAAAAATATTAAGCAACACAACTGTTTTCAACACTTATAATACAAAGAAATATTTCAGCATGTTAGAATAATTTCTGAAGGATCATGTGACATTGAAGACTGGAATAATGGCTACTGAAAATTTAGAACTGAATAAATAAGATTTTAAAATATATCAAAATAGAAAACAGTTAAATTGTATTACTCTATCACAAAATTACTGTTTTTACTGTCAAATAAATAGAGCCCGTTTGAGCTTTTTTTTTTTATGGTAGTGTACATGTGAACATAAAACAGACTTCTCTATCACAAAAAATGAGTGTTGTGCTATTCTGATTTATCATGATTTTGCATCCCACACTATCTGTTATCTCTTATTTAAAATGACAAATACATAAACTTCTATTTATTTCTAGGTAGCCAAAGTGTCTCCTCCCCAAAGTGCAAATGAAACCTACGCCAGTGACAATACATCTCAGAGATTTCCAAACTCTACACATCATTTCATGCCTCTCCGGTATCTAGCATATTCAAGAAGGAAAGTTCAGGAACTTGTTGTGTTTGGCCTTTGCACTCCATCCATCCCCTGTTCAAAATCAAACCGGCGTTCTCGTTGTGACCTGTTCTCTACTCTCCACTGTCGACTCTGTTAACATTAGCCAAACTAATGAGGCAGCGCTCCTTATCTGCCTCCCTCCTCTCTTGACATGAGCGTCCTGCACACAGTTCTCTCGCAGTCATCGCTCCTCTTTGCGTCAGCTCCCGCAAGTCGGGGAGTCGAACCCCTCTGGCCCTCGCTCTTTGTGGGAAAAACATGCCCCACCTCCCCAGTGGACCTTAGGCCTTGTCATCTTTAAACCTTCAAACAACACCCGAGTCGCCCTCCCCCTTCCCACGGTTAAAATAAATTGTCCTTAGTGTAGAGGCGGCTGTCTGAAGCTTGCAAGTTAGGCCTTACTGTCTTCGGGATTTTGGAAGCCCTCCCCTAGAGAGTAAGAAAGACTTTGTGAGAAAGATGAGAGAAAAGAGGGACAGGAAACGAGAGCAAATGAGAAGAAGGTGTTGTAATTCCTGCCCACTCTTGAATCAGGACAGCGCCCACACACTTTTTCTCAAGCCCCCACGAGCACCGATGGCTGGGGTGATATAGCATGGGACTGGGTGTGTGTGTGTTGTAATGACTGTGAGGTGGCGTTTAATGGCTGGCCAAAGTATCCTCGTGGGCGACTGCCGTTCCCATGCCCCACTGCATTCCTCCCTCAGATCCCAGACGCGTTCTTTTGCTACTATTTATTTTTCCTTCCCCCTACGTGGAGGCCAGGATGTACAACGAGTGCATTACTAGTGACCTGAGTGGGAGGGGAAACAGTGGAGCCCTCCTGAACACAAATGGACGGACACACACACACACACACACACATATACACACACACACACACACACACACACACACACACACATTTAAATACTGCCATTAGTCCAGGCCCCAAGGGGTTATGCTCTCCTTTTAACACAGCGGTGATGCTGCGTGTAGTGCGCTCTGGGTAGTTCTGGAGCAGCTTGACCTATCTTGAGGTCTGGGTGATTATCTTATCCCCATTTTCTCAAGTATTGATGAAATTATGCATCAAATGTTCAATGAAAGTTTTTTTTTTTTTTTTTTTTTTTTTTTTTTGTGTTAAAAA
>NW_015555736.1:288797-289732 GCF_001515605.1 Sinocyclocheilus anshuiensis | reverse complement strand
CACACACACATACACACACACACACACACACACACACACACACACACACACACACACACACACACATTTAAATACTGCCATTAGTCCAGGCCCCAAGGGGTTATGCTCTCCTTTTAACACAGCGGTGATGCTGCGTGTAGTGCGCTCTGGGTAGTTCTGGAGCAGCTTGACCTATCTTGAGGTCTGGGTGATTATCTTATCCCCATTTTCTCAAGTATTGATGAAATTATGCATCAAATGTTCAATGAAAGTTTTTTTTTTTTTTTTTTTTTTTTTTTTGTCAGTGATAATAATGTACATCATGAATATAATTTAATCATGACAACTCTCGGAAGATTTTAGCATGGTGATGGATATGACAATGTTAATGTATTCAGTCTTGGCAGAATAGATCTGCTATGTTGTTGCTGCTGCTGAATTGCTGCTGCTGTTGGTTATTGCTGTAGTTGTAGATTATTGCTGCTGCTGCAAGCAAGTACAGAAACTTGCTACTGCCAATGCATATGGCGATACGGTGCTGTGAGTATTTAAGACATAATGCTGCTGCACAAATAGCATATAAAATAACACGTAGCAGATCTATACAGGTGGAGCTGGGGAAGGTGGAGGGTTTTCAGAGAAACTCTGAAAGCGCGCTGCAGGAATCTCTAGTGAATGCTAGCCAGCCATAAAATGCAAGGCAGTAAGCTCATTGGCTGCATATGCAGCATGAACCAATCAGCTTGTGCCAAGTCGTTTAACTCTCTGAATATCATCAGTTACGTTAACAACCCATCAGCCTGCGTCATCTAGAGTTTCATGACTAAACTATATATTTAGGTGATTTTAATCCAAATATACTGCTGTTGAAGATATGAATGCACGATGCATTTATATAGCGCTTTATTGTGTATTGCTGTAGACCCAAAGCGCTTAACAATCGTGGGGGGGGGGGG
>NW_015555736.1:276778-288771 GCF_001515605.1 Sinocyclocheilus anshuiensis | reverse complement strand
ACGAGAAGTGCCATGGGATTTTTAATGACCACAGAGAGTCAAGACCTCGGTTTTAACGTCTCATCCGAAAGACGGTGCTTTTTTACAGTAAAGTGTCCCCGTCACTATACCGGGGCGTTAGGACCCACGCAGACCACAGGGTGAGCACCCCCTGCTGGCCTCACTAACACTTCTTCCAACAGCAACCTAGTTTTCCCAGGAGGTCTCCCATCCAGGTACTAACCAGGCTCAACCTTGCTTAGCTTCAGTGGCCAACCAGTCTTGGGCTGCAGGGTGATATGGCTGTGGCGATATTAATATTATGACTATATTAACAATGTACTGACAATGTTTTCTGAACAAGAAACATCTTGAAAGAATGATTCTTTTAAATTATATAATCAACATCATATCATAGATCATAGATTCTGAGACTGACCTGCTTGAGCTGAACAAGCTAAAGATCATGAGTGAATGAACGCTGGTAAACCGAAGTGCTTTTAGTTAATTAACCACACATTATATCCATGTTACATATACATAATCAGATGCATACACAAGAATATACGCTACTGTTCAAAAAGTTTGCGGTCAGTAGGATTTTTTAAATGTTTCTTATCCTCTCAATAATACAAAAATAACTACAATAATTTTCAGCTGACTTTTTTCTTACTTAAGTCTTTAATTCTCCAGTACACTGCCTTGAGGGCATCCCTGAATTGTTCATGCATGTAGCATTGAGGTCTGTAACTTGTGGGCTGAGCCCAGGGTGGCACTGCGAGGGCAGCTTTGATATGCATCTGCACATCTATATCATGATAGCCAGGGGCTCAGCCACATCACAGTGAGGGAGATTATCAGCCATGATAAAGGTGAAAGAGCTTTAGCCCTTTGGTTGACAGTAAGATCTTAATTTCCTTTTCTTTCCATTTCAGTGCTGATAATGGGTTATTTTATATTAGTACAGGCAGTAGCTGCTGATGGACAGGGCTGTATTTGAGATGAATATGTAAAATAAACCTAAAAAATAAGAACAAAAGTGGAATATTTGATACAAAATACCAAGATATTCTTGATAACTACAATGAATTTATGAATATAATTTATTATACTTATTTTGCATCTATGGATATGACTCAATGTATAGTTTTATGAAAAGGTTTCAATAATGAATGTCACTATATCCTATAAATGTACATATATTCTGTAAATGTATAGTCACATTGTGAGATATAAAAAGTTCCAATTGTGAAATCGTCTCGGTTACGTATGGTAACCCTCGTTCCCTGAAGGAGGGAACGGAGACGTCACGTCGGATGACCGACGGAATTGGGATCTCGCTCAGAGAGACCAATCTACTTCGAGTGTAAACTAAACGAGCCAATGCACATTGGCATGCGATTATTGCATCCAGCTGCCGCTGATCACAGCGTGAGTATAAGTAGGCAGCAGATGCAGCGCATATTCAGGTTTTCGCTGAGGAGCCGAGCCGGTGCATTGGCTCGTTTAGTTTACACTCGAAGTAGATTGGTCTCTCTAAGCGAGATCCCAATTTCGTCGGTCATCCAATGTGACGTCGAGAGTGACCGACTGAAAGGGAAATAAAGTTATAGTTGCAATTTCATGAAATGGTCACAATCATGAAAAACAAACTTGCAAAAGCACAATATAGCCATATTGTGAGATATAAAGTCATATTGTGAAAAATACAGTCAAAGTGCGAGATACTAAGTCAAATGGTGAGATATGGAGTCACACTGTGAAATATAAAGTCAAACTGCAATATAGGTATGATATTAAATGCTGTTAAATAAAAGGATTAGGCCTGCAGATATGTTCTGGTCAGTACACATTTCAGGAGAGAAAACAATAACAAGAAGAACACAATGACAGTCTTGTTACAGGGAACAGATTCATCCAATCAGCAAGCAAAAGATACTCTAAAACACGAAGAACATCTAAAAAGGAAACGGGCCTAAATCCCCGGCTTATGAGTTCTTCCTGAGACTCTTCTCCCTGGGAAAGCACGGGGCAAGCCAAACACCCCGAACTTTCTCAAAGTCCTCACAATCTGCAGATCTGACAGGCCAAGTGCGAGATACTAAGTCAAATGGTGAGATATGGAGTCACACTGTGAAATATAAAGTCAAACTGCAATATAGGTATGATATTAAATGCTGTTAAATAAAAGGATTAGGCCTGCAGATATGTTCTGGTCAGTACACATTTCAGGAGAGAAAACAATAACAAGAAGAACACAATGACAGTCTTGTTACAGGGAACAGATTCATCCAATCAGCAAGCAAAAGATACTCTAAAACACGAAGAACATCTAAAAAGGAAACGGGCCTAAATCCCCGGCTTATGAGTTCTTCCTGAGACTCTTCTCCCTGGGAAAGCACGGGGCAAGCCAAACACCCCGAACTTTCTCAAAGTCCTCACAATCTGCAGATCTAACAGGCCCACTTCCTGTCGGGGGAACTTCCCACCTCTCCCTGCTGGAGAAGAACAGGATGCAAGGACCCCCTAGGTGATCCAAAACGTGGAGAGGACATCGCTCTGGGGGCCCTGTACAGAGCTATCATAACACACTACAGATTCACACGTTCCTACCCCTCCAACCCAGCCCGTACTTTCTCACAGAGTTTGCGATGCGCTGGTTTGCGTACGGCGGCCTCTCAAACAGGAGGACCGCCGCCTTTTCACCCCTTAGAAATTATTGTTCTTGCCTTGTCTATTATTTCAGCCAAAGATGCTGATGGACCAGGCTTTGTTTTTTCTTCCTTTCACTTACTGTCTCTCTGTTTTTAAATGACCAATTATCTTGATTTACTAAAACCTGACATGCGGTGAACTGCATTCTCACGTCAGCCCCAGGAAGAGCGAGGCCACTCTCCCGGACATATCCCCATTTAAAAATGCATAAATATTTGTTCTCTTAAGGACCGCATTGACAAATGCTCTAAAAACTAAATAAATCTATATTTAGCTACCACTACAGCTGAAACTCAAGTCAGTGACCCCGAGTCAGAAGGGAGGGAAAAAAAGAGGTTTTAAAGAGAGTGAAAATGTATTTGGTGCTGGGGCACATCTGGGATTGGTTACCCTCACGGAGGTAGGTATTAAAATGGGAAACACGCTGGATTTTCCCTGAGCGTATGCCTTAGTGACTCTAAACAAAGCAGAACATTTACACTTCCTTTTTACACGCGGATTAGAGAAAAGCAACATGCCCCCGTGAGTCCACCTGGTCGGATTCCGCTATCACAACAATGTCGGACCAACAAACTGACAATCGGCCTAATCCTTGTGAGAAACAACCAACGTGCCCTTTTGTAGATTGGGGGATGTCAACGAGTTAGAAGTTCTCCCGTACATTACTGGACGCTTTGCTGTTAGCGACTTGAAATTATCCCATGCTTCACTTGGAGACCATGTCATTTCACTCCGTCGCAGATAAGTGCTCTAAGCACTGTGTTCTTTTTCCAGTTGCCTGACATCTCAAGCTGACTGCGCTAACATCAGTGATATACAAATGAGGATGCGTTAAGGGCCGGCTAGCTCGTTACAGGAAGCTTTTCTGCAGGGTAAAATAAAAAACAGCTCATTTGGACAAGACAGTGAACACATCATGAGAAAACATGCCACTCGTGACACCCATGTGATTAGTAATCAAACAAATGTTGATAAATTGAATATAATTAGCATGTGTCAGATGCTTTTAGTGTAATCAGAAATGATGGGCCAGCCAGTTAAGCATACACATTAAAAAGTCCCAGAGTGCTTCTTTAAGTAGAAATATCAGTAATTTCTCTCTGGCAGTGTGTCCTTCAACTTTTCCGCGTGTTAACTTGGATGACGGATTATGGCGGATTTGTCTGTTTTAGAAGAGTAATACAGACTAATCACGCTGACCATCTTAACACATCTATTAAGCCTTTGCGATATTTTCCCAAACAACATATTGGGAAGTAAGAAAAAGTCATGTTGTCAGGAGCATAAAGGGATAACTGGTTAACCCAGACATTTTTTTGCTTTATTTGTTGAAGATTCAACAGTCTTGCTACATACAGTACAACACGGAACATACAGGGAAATTAAAACGAATTGAAACTTTCTTTTGTTTTCATGTATAATTATTTATATTGATGCTCTGAGAATTTTTAATTACGGTTGTTAATGTAACATTTATTGATTCTTAAAGGGGTCATATGATGCGATTTCAAGTTTTCCTTTCTCTTTGGAGTGTTACAAGCTGATTGTGCATAGATAAGATCCCTGAAGTTGCAAAGACTAAAGTCTCAAAACCAAAGAGATATTCTTTATCAAAGTTAAGACTCTGCCACACCCCCTAAAACGGCTCGTTCTAACACGCCCCCACATATCTAGGCCACTATGTGGGAATATTTGCATAATGCCGCCCAAATCTGCACGCAAAGAAAGAAGGCGTGGTTTCAGTAACCGCAGTTAGTGTTGAAGCAGCCATATTTGCTATTGACTGTTCAAATGCGGAGTTTTGTGCATCGTGTGTGTGTGTGTGTGTGTGTGTGTGTGAGAGAGAGAGAGAGACAGCGTCACATCAAAGTGGAGTCAGCTGTCTTAACCGCGGCTTGTGTACTGCATCATTACTGTGTCTGTTCCCCTTTCGGGCTTGAACTGATGGTAAAACTAATGG
Organism: Sinocyclocheilus anshuiensis; assembly: GCF_001515605.1. Taxonomy (NCBI): domain Eukaryota; kingdom Metazoa; phylum Chordata; class Actinopteri; order Cypriniformes; family Cyprinidae; genus Sinocyclocheilus; species Sinocyclocheilus anshuiensis. The sequence goes on along the minus strand of NW_015555736.1, from coordinate 284,117 downwards.
CATTATTTACTGTCTTTACATTTATTTTGAAAGATGAAGCTCGCGATTATGGTAAGGGGCGTTGCATTTCCGACGAGTGCTTGCGGTGTTCGGCCAATCACAATGCACTGGGTCAGCTGGCCAATCAGAGCAGACTGTGCTTGTCGGAAGGAGGGACTTTGTAGAAAACGAAGCGTTTGAGAGAGGCGGGGCATAGAGGACCTACAATAATGTACAGTATTTAAAAAATAATGTGTTTTTTGAACATTAAAGCATGTCAACATATTCTGTTACACCAAATACACAAAATAATGATCTTTAAAAAAGCATTATATGACCCCTTTAAAGTATATCAGCTAAAAAAGCTGATGCTTACAAAGGATTTCTTTTGATCATTATACAGTAATATTGTGAAATATTATTACAATAAAAAAACGTTTCTATTTTAAAATGCAATTTATTCCTGTGATGATGGAGCTGAATTTTCAGTAACGTTACTCCTAACCATAACCGTCTTCAGTGTCAGCTGAGAAATTATTAATAATATGCTGATTTGATGTTCAGGAAACATTTCTTATTATAATAAATGTTGAAAGCAGTTATGTTGCTAATATTTTTGTGGAAACTGTAATACTTTTTTTCAGCATTCTTTGATAAATAGAAAGTACAAAAAATGTTAATTGGGAATACTATATAGGTATTAATAGTTTACTTCCCTGGTGAAAAGAAAATATGCTAAAATGTATTTGAAATACATTTTTGTGTTAAGTATACTACAAATACATTTACATATTTATGTGCTTAAAAATACCCTAGAATTGTACTTTTGGTATACTAAACTGGTATATTTAAAGTCTGCTAAATTGGTACAACTACTGTAATTGTGTGCTTAATGCACTTTGATTGTGTGGAAATAGTGCTGAGATCCAACCAAAGTTATACTTAAGTATATTTGATTGTGCTAAAGTGGAACTAAAGTATACTTCAGGTACACTTGAAATAACTTGCATTTAAAGACTGATATTATACAGAGATCATACAATCCTTATTAATAGTGATATTAAAACACATTTTAGGCATAATATTAAGAAATGTGGATTGTGTAGAAAAGAAATACTCCAAATAAAGTTTAATTATAATTTTATATCTGTATGTCAAAGTGATATGTCAATAAATATATGTTAATGGATTTGAAGCATACTTTGTGGCATAGGTATTTTTTTAATACTAGGGTTGATATTATTTTACTCCTGAATGCATCTGCTGCATCAGTTGATTTGAATTGCTGTACTCATGTAACGTGAGTTATGTTTTGACTGTGGCGTGAAACTCCTGTGTGAAGAATGCAGTTCCCAGTAAGTGTATGTGCAAACTGTGAGTATACTCATGCCTGATATGGCCTTTGTATCAACACCTCCAACCAGTGAGGGGCTCTTAGCAGCCGTTAGAGACCACATACAAAGAGCTCTCAGCTGGAATCAAAACTGTATGCACTGCACAATGAACTCGACTTCCTCTAATTCATTTCCCACCTGTGGAGGTCCATGGTCCAGCATGTTCTCTTAAGGAGAACTTGGAACATTAAAACAACTCTCCAAAGAACCAGTGATGAATAAACCAGAAACAACCTGATGGCCTTCTTGTACAGAAGACCTGAGAGAGAACAGCTGGCTTATAAAGTTCGAAAAACCCCTAAACCCTGATGATTTTTTTTTTATTTTAAATAATGTAAAAGTAGCAGCCAGTTTACAAACTGCAAACATACATACAAAATAAAATAATCATGATTATTTTGAATCTGCTAAAATTGAGTCCCAATTGCTACTTTTTTTTTTTTTTTGCTTTCAAAATGTAGCGCATTCACTTTTAATGCATTTAGAGGGAATTCAATGATATTTAAATTCCACCATACAAAGACTGCAAATTACTTTGTGTAATTTTCTATGTTAAATCAATGTAATTATGTTCAACATACTTTCACAGCTTTAGTATGTGCGTGAGAGACTTTAAGAGTGCCAATCATCAACAATACATTAAACCAAACACAGTGAGCTATGTTTCTGCAAATAAAAACGCATTGGTTATGTTCTCAAAAAAAAACAAAACAATGGTATCAGATCTCTCCAGCCAAAGACAATAGCAACAACACATCAACATTGAAACAACTGAAAAAAGCACCAATATACAGCATTTATATGACCTCTAATACACCTTACAACAGCAGACAGTCACACATTAAGCCAGCGGGCCGAGGATTTAGCCCAGGCTTACAAGACCTCTTCACTCCTGACATTTTTTTTATCTCACCACATGGATGCTCAACTTGGAAAAACTACTCCGACAAGGTAGAGGATTTGGTGGAGCAGCCTTATTTTCATTAATCAGTCTTAAAAAAAGCAATCTCCAGACAGATGTTTTTGCCTCCTCTTTTTTTATTTCTGACGGGCAGCTGTAAAGCCGTTTTAGGACTGGATTGAGAGCAGGACGCCACCTGTGTTGGCAGTTCCAGAGCACGGGCTCTTGTTCCTGGGAACATCTGAACTAATCCGGTCAGATACAAGAAGTGTTCAGTATGCTGATACAGATGTACTGGGCATATTGCTGTCGGTGAGCTGGGGCCAGACATATAATGCTGAAATTGAACAGCCGGTCAAGACAACCATGGATAAAAATGTTTAGTTTTTTTTTAGTGTAGAGTTCAGTGTGACCTCCTCATCGATCTCCAGGGTTATCGTATTGTAGAGCTTCACGAGGGTGTGTGCCAACATTTTTCAGCTCATGAATAAGTCATCCCATATAAAGAGGAGTAAAACTCATTAAAAAATATGGTTCATACTAAATAGTTGCATTAGAGATACAAAATAGCACAAGTAGCCTACCAAACCACATGCTTAAACCACAATCATGGGTGTTTCTTCAACTGTATACACTTTTCACTCTTGTCTTTAACAATGGATTTACAAGGTATCACATGAAAACTATTTTTTTTTTCCTGAACCAACTGATTCCTCTCAAATGATGCATTGTGTTTATGGTGGAAATGACAATTTTCCTAATAATTTTATGGAAAAAAAGCATCACCTCTGTTTTTTTAAAGGTAACTGGAGAGATAGCATTATGGTATTATAAATATTCTAATTGTATAATATTTTAAAAGTATGTATTAAACAAATATATTATTAAACTTTTTAATATTTTCATTTGTATTTCCCAATTTAAAATTACTGCTTGATTAAAAACATAATAACAGTGATTTTACCTTTATTTTTCTTTGTTTTCATATGAAACGTTTCATATTTCAAACTTTGAAAACATGTTGGACATGATGGTATGATGCTTCAGCCAAGACATGCAAACTGTACATAAATTAGAATTTATGTAAAAATGTATATGAATTGTATAATCATTATTTATATATATATATATCTATGAAATATATTTTCATTAAATATGATGGATCATATTTTAATATTAAAAGTTTGGGTTTGGTACAAGGGCAAAATAATAAAATCTAAAAGGCACTTTAAAAGTAACAAAAATAAATGATGAAAGCATGATAAAAAAGTTTCCAAGTTTTAAAACTTCAAAAGAGAGAGAGAGAGAAAAGTTCTAAATGTAAAAAAAAAAAAATTATAATCTGCTAGTTTAAATAAAAATCAATGCCTGGAACATAAAAGAGGCCATAGTTGAAGAAACACGCTAATATTAAAAGTATGTTTTCCAATGCCCTTTCTGTCTCAGAAGGCATCCTGTCATCACTCACCGCTTTGATATCATAGTCAGCACGCTGAAGGGATGATGATTCTAATCCTGAGGCAAGGATTTTGGTTTTGTCATTTAAAACTTCAGGACAGCCACAACCAATCAGATTCCATTCCATTAGAAGTTCAGTTGAGACGGAGTCCACCAGAAGACTCATACAGCTCAAGAGACAAGGTTAATGCTGCCAATGGCAAGCTGTAAAGAGTGAGAGTTTACACTGCTACATGTAACAGGGGATACCCTGCAATTCACAACGAGGTAACAGTCACCATGGATGTGAGCCAAGGGTGAGCACCCAAAATCCCATTTATACTAAGGACTAGTTTAATCTGGGCTTCAGTGCCATAATTCAACATTTAAACCTTAGTATTTATGCAGAATCATTTGTCTAGTGCAGCTGATGTGCATTCCCTGCTGTTTGAATTTTCCTTAAAGGAATATTCTGGGTTCAATACAAGTTAAGCTCAATTGACAGCATTTCTAGAATTATGTACGTTTTTTTTAAACAACAACCACAACATGATATTACAGTGAAATGACTGGGGCAGTTTTTTTTTTTTTTTAACAACAAACATGATATTGTTTGACCATTGTTAATTTTTTTTACCATTGTTATTGTTTTAACCACAACATGATATTACAGTGAAATGAATGGGGCCATTTTTTAAAAGTTGTGCATCAAAGGATGAATTTGAATTTAATAATTGAATACAATCATTTACATTATTCTTCTGAGTGTATTATTTGAGCTACAAGTTTTTCTTTTAATTTTTAGAATCATTTTAGAGTTTCAGCCATTCTGCTGTCATGGCATCAAAGTTGTTTAATTGAATATAGATTTACACAGATGGTTAGTAAGTGATTTATTTTCCCTCTAAAAATCATGTTAACACAAAGTTTGTCTTGTGGATATCCTGTTGAAACATCCATTCATCTAGGGTCACAAAACTATTGAAATGGGAGTATTTTAAAGTTTATGGATTGGCCCCATTCACTTCCATTGTAATTGCCTCACTGTGAACTTTTTTGCAACTGTTTATTAAGACAAGGATGGACAAGTGAAAGTGAATTTTTGTCATTATGCCACAAATAGTTTTGATTGAGCTTAACCCAGAATATTCCTTGAAAATTTCAAATGAGTACACTGCTACACTAAACATTGCTTATTTGTTCTCCTATTTTGACACCATCTGAAAACAAAGGGATTTGTTGGCACATCCAGAAACTACAAAATGTAGCTATGAACCTTAAAACTATCAGTTGAGCAGCCTTTTTGGAAAATGCTTCACAATTCCTGTTTAGGTGAAATGACTCTTTAATGAATCCACCAATGAACTGGAAGAGTATTGAATTACTTTAGGCTGAAATAAGCATACCCTCTACGTACACTGGCAGCGTCTCACCACAAATTTGATATGATTATTGTTCCATTATTTTGCCTTTGGAAGGATTTGAGGCTCCTCTCTTCAAATGTAACTCAAAACATCCTGAAAGAACGTGGTAAAAGCTCTACAAAATGAACCGGGCTGATTAATTGAGGTGAGAGGCGCATGTCTGTTTAAAAACATCAGTGACATTTCACTGGGATTGAATAATTGCAGCCTAGTCATATGCGAAAAACATTCAAAAGAAAACCACACTCTTTGGCAGCGGAGACATCTCCTTGGTGAATTTTAAATTATATGTTGTCGATGAAAGTATTTGAGCTATAATTTGGTGTCTCTCTTTCATAAAAGTTTAAACTCATTTAATTGAACAGTGCTGAGGGAGCTTTCCAGTTCATGGATCACTTTCCACTCTTTTCACTCAATGGAGATGATCGCTGTCTTTGTTACTGAAATGTCAGAGATGTAATGCTATTATTCTTCCAGAGCAACAAGGTCATTAACAGACGGCTAAAATGTTGCATTTCCCCTTACGGCTGATGTGATTATTAAGGCACATGTATATCTTCCCTTTCACCAGTGTTTTACATAAATACGGTCTTCTTGGTTGAAAGCATGAAAGGTTCTCAATTGACAGAAATGTATAATTAAGCACAGACTTCACTCTTTTAAATACCTTAATGCATCATTTTTTTCACTTTAACATATTGCTATACCCTTGTGAAAAAGAAGTGCACTTAAGTATACTTTTATAAAGTGTACTTATTGCGGAAATAATATACTTTAAAAGAACACACGTAAGTGCAAATTAAATGTAATTTTTTCGCTGCTTAAGTACATTGTATTTGTAATTAATTTCAAAAGTATCACATTTTAAAGTTATATTAAATGCAATAAGTTGAACTTTTGAGTGATTTTTTTAAACCACTTAAGTGGGACTTTTTAGTACATCTTTATGTACTTTCATAATTGCTTCTAGGGTCTTTCAAATATGGCAAAGACTATAGAATACACAAGACGTGTCACTCGTATAGTTTTGAATGGGGAAAAATGCAACGCTCAATATGGCCGCTCAATCGCAGGAAGCCCCGCCTTCTGAATGAAAGAGCCAATCGCTAAAGTCAGCATGTCACTGCAGCTGCCGTTAGAAGTCAGTTGCTATAGAAACAGTCAGCGATCTGAGACGTGCGCTTAGGACTGCACATGCGCACTGGCTGATCTAGCCTGAAAAATAAGCATTTTATAATGTTATTTGAGCAAAAGAAACAACATTTTTGACACAGTTGTTGTAAGATTTCTTTGGTGATTTCAGATATGAAATTTAATCGTAAGCTTAGTGAACAGTTTTGGAGAATTTGATGTTTCCCCATTCAAAGAAATAGGAGTTGCACTTGCATGCCCTAGAGACTTTTCAAAGATGGCCGCCGAGTGACATGACTTGCCTTAAAGGGACTTTGAATATGGCAAAAGTGTACTACTAATGTACTGACAAGCAATTAATGTTAACTAAGATATACTTTAATATCAGTTAACAATACACTTAAGAGTGAATTAAATGTAATGTTTTCGACCACCTAAATGCATATTATTTGTAATTGATTGAAAAAATACTACAGTTTAAAATTACATTAAATGCAATTAGTTTAACTTTTGCGTGATATTTTTGAACCACTTAAGTGGGACTTTAGTATATTTTATATGTACTTTGAAATATGGTAAATATGTACTTCTGAATAAGCAATTAATGTTAACTAAAATATACTTCAGTGTCATTTCAATGTACTTCAGTGTCATATATCCCTGGCAATGAAGTTGAAATTTAGTATATTAATTACCAGTTACAATCAACACAAACACAAAATGGAAAACGCTCTACATTTATTGACAAAACAATCTCTAAAACAATTACACAAAACCTTTTTTGCTGATGCACAAGACACACCCAACACTATACAGTTACAACACTTTAACTCACTTATTAGAAAGAGTCTGGAGAACAATGCAAAATCACTTACATACAAAAGTACCTAATCTCGCCATCATAGAAAACATCATTCTGTATGATGTATAAGCCTGTTTCCTCATTGGGGACCTAAAAATGTCCACAAGGTCAAAATTTACTGGTATTACTATCCTTGTGGAGTCATTTGGTCCCCATAACGTATAGGATTACTAACACACAAACACACACACTTAATACAAAAACAATCAAG
>NW_015555736.1:266791-276293 GCF_001515605.1 Sinocyclocheilus anshuiensis | reverse complement strand
CGAAAAATAAAAATAAAAAAAAAAAAAAAAAAAATCAAGAATTAATTGATCAATTATCAATTATCATTCAATGTACAACAAAAGAGACAAGTTTCACAGACAAAGCTTAAGACCAGCCCCAGACTAAAATTTAATTCTGAGCGGTTTCATCTGAAAGAAACTTGCACTGACTGATCTATAAAAATATCAGTGCCTTTGTTGTGTCTCAAGATGCACACCAGTAATGTTTTTTTCTAAGGCATGTTAATGAAAATTACTTAAATGTCCTAATTGAACTATGGCCTAATCCTGGCTTAGTAAATTCTCAAACCTTTACTAGCACCAACATTAAACAGGACCGAAAGGTTTCTTCTAAAATCTTACTCCAGCATTACTGAAAGCAAGTTTGACTAAATAAATAATTAAGTAAAAAAAAAAGAACTCCAAATGAACTTGCTGGGAAGTGCTGTTTGTCAATTTCCCAGGAGCTCTCCATCTGCGGTAAAAATTCAAATGTCATGAAGCTGCACACCATCTCTCCACAGTATGTTTGAACGGAAATGTTCCAAAGAGGCAGGAAAGTCAGAAAAAAATACCTTGAGGAAAAAAAATAATAATAATAATAATAAAAAAAAAAAACAGAAGAACAACAATTGTTATAAAACATATCCAGTCATTATAAATGGTTCAGTTGAGTGAAAGTTGAGTGAATTCCACACTGTATCTCCAGAAACAAATCTGTACTGATTCTGAAAAATGAATGAATAACTCCAGATAAGTTCAAAAATATTACATATTACAAACACAAGCAGTAGCGGAACATCTCGCTCTTCAAATGCAAAAAGAACAAACAAAACAACATTATTTGTAGAGGTGGCTGATATATTAAATATTACTGATGGTTATAATATTGATTATATACATTAAATATTACAAGATCGGATCTTTGAATTTTGTTCAGTACCGTTAAATTTAATTTTAAATCGTTTAGTTAAAATAAAATATTGTATTTTCAGCAGCCAAATTTCTTGGTCCACACACGCGATCACATTCCGATATAACAATGCAGTCATAGATAAATTATAGGACACGATTAATTCACCTCCCTAGTCCTGAGATTGCAAGAACTGGCGGGTTACGGTAAAAGCCGCACGAATGGCAAGACTAAATTAAGAATAAAGAAAGCTTATATCAAGATATACTTACTTGACCCTTTATCTGCAGTACATAAAGTCTCTTCTGTAATCATCCAAACGTGGCGCTCCTTTGTTCTCTTCTTGCTTAATGAGCAAAGTTCCCTCACGCATCGCAATTACAGAAACATGGCGGACAGCACATTTTTCAAACTCTGCTGAAGTAGTGCGCCATCATGACGTAGTATTTTTGGCACATACGCATTAAACAAAAGAGATACTTTGTGTGTGGTTACATGTTATTTCAAGCTTTCCATTTCTGTTCAAGTTAAAGTTGTTATAATTCATTGTGTAGTTAGACCAAAGACTATGGTTAGACTCATTCATGACTAATTTACCTAACTAAAAGTCAGTCATTTTTTACAGTGCAGTGTAGCCTAGTTTAATTAAAATCAAATGTATCTGAATGCAAATTACTTTTGTTTAGATTTGTTAAACTTTTGCTTGCAATTAATGCAATTAAATGTGTTTAAGTGACTTAGTTAGAACAACATAATGATATTGAAAGCATTCTTTACACAGATGTAAAGTACAGTACTGTTACATACAAATGCAGTACTCTCATAAATGACACTGTGTCAACTATTATGTTGAAAATTAAACTTCATAGAGTTCATAGTGCAGGAGCTGGTGATGAAAATTTCAGCAATAAGTTTTATTGGAGTATACTGTATAAGAAAGTGTATTGAAGTTTAGAAGAAAAATAAATTTCAAGTGCATTAATGCACATAGTATATATTAGACTAAATACATTTAAAATACATCAACAAATGTAATTTTGGAGAACACAATTAAGTTGAAATGAAAATCAATTATTTTACATGTGATTTAGTGTATTGATAAATATATCAAAATAAGTGTACTTATTTAAAACACAGTCCCCTTTCTCTTGGGTTGATTTGTTTGTTTGTTTTTGTTTCCCTTTTTCCTGAGTTGTAAATATTTGTACATATGGGTTGTCTCTTTAAATGATTTATATTTTGTAGTTATATGGATTCTTTTCACCTTGTATACTAAATCACTTCGTTGGCAGTTTGTGTCCCTGCATTGTCTCTTGCTGCCTCCATCAAGTCTACAGATTTGCCACAAATTTAATGTTACTCCTTTTACCCCTAGACCATCTTAAAGGGTCGTAACAAGGGTAGAGCAGTACTCCATCTAAACAAGTCACCAAATAAAGGAAATATTCTTTCCTACATTTTCCCTGTGCTTTTTTTCTGTATCACTTTATTCCAACATCTGCCAAATAGATGTGCTATTCCAGATTTGTGGCATTTGGAGGCATTACATGGATTTATGGCTTGTTTTAACCTTTTTGCGCCTTGGAAATTGTGACAATAAATATTCGTTCCCTCAGTACCAGGCCCAGAAGACATCTGTTCAGGGATACACAATGGTCTCAACATGCCTGATCTCAGAGCAGTGTCACAGATCAGTGGGGCCTGCGAGGATGAACCAAGAGGTCAGGATTTACCAATGTCCTCTCCGCACTCAGATGAAATCCTACTAGATGCTGCGTGACTGGATATGTTTACAACGTACCTGCGTTATGTTTGGAGGGTGATAGGCAGAAAGCGATGTATGGTCCTGAACCGCTCAGATGCTGAAGATATAATCAGATTACTGTAAGCTTCCTGCAGATAGTGAAGATAAATAAATAAATATATAACTTAGCTTTTTAAAAGCATTTATCCATGGAATTACAAGCTCATCTGAGGACATGTGTGTATGCATTTGTTGGTTTGTGTTGTGATGGAAAAATCAGTTCCACAGATGTTGTAACATTTAGCTGTAATTCACTTAATATAGCCTATTTTGAATAAATAGTATGTATTGTTAAATATTGTAGTCTGTCTGTCTATCTATCTATCTATCTATCTATCTATCTATCATTTATTAATGGCTTTGCAAGTTAGTCACTTGTTAAAAAAAAAAATCGTACTATGCTAGCAGTTAGCATACAGTCCAAGCAAAAGTGACACAAATATAAATCAATTGTATGACTCTTCTTAAAAAAGCATGACCTTGGATATATATCTTAACCACATTGAAACCGCTTGCTTGATATTCACCACTCAAACAATCAGGTTGATTGAAAGCTTGAAAACTCACTTGAAAACAGCGGTCAAAGGATGCTAACCATCATGGTCAGCAATCGCATTTGAAATCCTCAGACAGCCTGCCAAGTGAAATAAGCATGGAGAGTAAAATTAACTGAGCGTCCATGTGCCAGACCTCAGCCTCAATCCTGGAACGCAGGAACCTCTCACAGGGAACACGATAGCAAGCCTTTGATGCCTACCAGTCACACCCATACACGCAGGCCCCGTGACCTCATATTCCTGCTTCCCTCACCCTGTTGCGAAAAGCTCCCTGGCGTCAGCAGACAAAAGGAAAAACCCTTTCCAAGAAAAAGATATTAGGGCCTTTATTTGCTATAATCCAGTAGTTGATACTCATTTTTATAATTTCATGGCCTCCCGAGCCCTGAGTCGTACGGTGTGTTGATACAGTGGCGAACAGGGCGGTGGACGGGCTCATGCCGCACTATAGGCTGTTGAGAATGTGAAAGCACTGAGGTTTGAACTTTCTCCACGACAGCTCAGTCCTCAGACCAACCGATCTTTACCACACTTTTGGTCGGCTCCTCTGGACATCCATATGTTTTCTCAACTCACTGTATATGTGACTGAGGTTTCATTCCACGAACACAGTACGGCCACTAATTTGTACTCTGGCTGTTTTTGCAACATGTCAAACTACTGCTGCACTGCTTGTAAGCTGTCAAATTCAGGAATGTGTCATGTTCTTTTTCTAATGCACTTTCTGAACTCCATTGCACAACAATTGATCAGTGTAAGGCTCAGTGTTTTTGAATTTTGTCTCCAAATGTCAATTCACTGTGAAATACTGTCACATAACATGGTATGATTGGAGCTGACTATGTACACTTGTCACTTTGAAATATGGCATCATTCATAGACTTATCCATGTGCCTAATCAACAGGCACAAATGGCAATGTATCAAGAGAAAAATGATGGAAAGTAGTTAAGTTGTCATTTCCACTAAATCGCATGTTTATGCACAGCTGCGGTTTTGAAATCGGTACCTTTTGACATAAAGCACAGTCGATTGTCTAAAATTTGGTCTGCTGAGCACAGTCAAGGTTTTTTAGTTAGTCCCTCATCTCTGGCCTCCACAGGTATTTGAGGGAGGCTTCCCAAAACAGGACTGAAAAATAAAACAGTCCGGACCAAATCAGCCTCTTCTCCTCATTTTTTTCGTCCACAGTTTTAAGACTTCTCATCTGACATATAATTTGAGCTGTGGTCCTTTTGAAAGCGGCACCGTGGCTTGGCTGACATTTGACAAACCTGTGTGGAGTTGACAGCATTGGTCTGTGGTCTACCTTATTTGAAGCGAGGCTGCTTACAGCACAAAAAAAGGTTTGAGTTACTGTTTTGAGAAACACCGCCACGTTAACTGCAGGACCCAGAGAATGAGAGCTGAACTAGAGAGGTAGAGAGGAATGATCTCCACCTCCTCTGCCTTCAAATGAAACTGGCCAAGGTTACTTGTTAGTAAAATGTCCTTAATTAAGAGTCAGTTACTGTGGCACTCCAAAGTGACCTCATTAGTACTCATAGGTATTCAAATGCAAAGTGGTTCTAGCACATGTGCATTTTATAACAATACATTTGTATTAAACATATTGATAGCATTTAGAGATGTACACAATTAGAAATCTTTTTTTTTTTTTTTAGCTTTGTTGAATACTAGTTGATTGTATTGCATTTCTAATTAATTCGATTAATTAGATGTTTTTTTGCAATTGCATTTAACATTGCAGCTAGCATTAACCAAATTTGACATTTTAAAAAAAGGTAAAGAATATAATAAAGTTACAGTGTTTCACTTATATTTAATACGTTTTGATTGATGATAATTAAAGTCAGTCATATAAGTGCAAATAACTAAGGAAATCCTGATATCACTAAAAGCAGAAAGCTGTGAGAGGATGTGCATTACAATGACTCTACCATGAAAGAGGACTGTTCCTAGTCATTACAGAAAGCAGAGTGGAAAAAAATCACTGTAATGCAGGTGTTTGAGGGGTTTATTGCTTTATAAAATAGTGGGAACAGCAATATGATAATCAAGTTACATTTATTATAATTATAAAAATAACAATTCATTCCCCACATAATATGACTCATGATCCGAACAACAACATTAACTATATCCACTTTTTAATAATATAATAGTAATAAACTGTCTTTCAGTATCTACCCAAATACACAAAAATGTATGTGTAAACTTTACACATAAATGTTGGATCACCTCTTTGTTGTGACTTTGAGAATTTGGTGCAGTACAAATGATTGATAAATGGTGAACATATATTTCACAGTGTATGTATCTCAAAACATTTAGGCTAATAAATATACCAGAGTACATTGTTTGAACTGGTCAACAGTAAACACATGTTCTATGTTTCTAGCCAAGACTCCTTCACTACAAATGACGAAAGGCTGTGTGCATGCATTTCAAACACTCATAATTAAAGGGGTAAAATAAAAACGCAACACACTCATTCTCTGTTGATTTGCAGACACCAACAAAAATGGAAAACAGACAGCAAGTGGACCTTCCGACCCCCATACACACTGGAGCCAGTGAAGTGTGTCAAATCTAATTGGAATATATGAATGTTTCCTTTGTCTGTTGCCCCATCCCACTTGGCAGCAAGGGAAAATCAGCTAGATACTGCTTTTTTGATCACCGAATGAACCATAAACCTGTGCAAAAGCATTTTTTTAGTTTATGTTGCACTCATGGTTATGTTTTGTTAGAGTACAAATAAACACAGTATCTATCCATCTATCCATTTATCTATCTATGCCGTGCCTAGAGTGACTCATTTAGTTTCTATAAAAATGTAAAACACATATGCCATTATAAGTGCCATTGTTATATTTTAGACACAAAAGTCTTGCCGATTAAATTAGTCAACCACAACAAACTCAGTCAAACATCTAAGTGGGCAAATCATAGAAAATGTGCAACCACAATTTTTAATGACATCAAACCTTCCACAGAATCACTGCTGGCAAGAAAAGCAGTTCTCACCACTTTTAGCAGCATTCATTAAACTGTCTAGTATAATACCTTCACTCTAAGTATCCGCTTTTACAAAACAAAACTATTTTGTGACAGAAGTGAATTCAATCTTTCGAATGAAAGCCAACGTAATCCTGTCCTGTGAGCAGATAGGTTAACCATTAGCCATCAATCACCCCAAGGTCTAGTGAGTGCCCCCTGGCACCCTGACATCCCCTCACACAGAGGCAGAAGGAACACGGTGGATTCCTGGACTTGGGAACGGCTGGAGTCTCTGAGAATAAACTATCAGAGGCGCTCAACAGCTCCACCAACAATAATAAAAATACCCCGACTTTAAGGTGACATTCCCAATTTATGAGTATTTGTGTCTATAAAGTGTGTTCCTTGGCTCCTGACTACCTCAGCCTGTCTCATAGAAAGAACAATACATTTGGCCTGCCTGAGACACTCCTCTCACCATCATGCTGTTTAGCTTACTTCGCATATTTATTTGACTATATAATACTTTACTTATAATAAATAATTACATTTTGATTTATGAATGCTATTATACAGTATATAGTTATACAGTGAAACTAAGTATCCAAAGAAACTAACAGTACATTTAAAAAACCCAGTCTACAGTTGCACAATTCACTGTACAATAACTGCATTGACCTGTGTACTGAGGACCCCAGTTTCCAGCATGCATTCCAACATTAATAAATCATGGAAAGTGTTGCTTTTGTTTCAGATGTAGCTGTTTCCTTCTTATTTGACCAATTATCTGCACAGAACCACAACTGTACATATATAGCATTAATACAATGCATGTACATGCACACACTATCATTCAAAAGTTTGGGGTTGATAAGATTTTTTTCTGTTATGCTCACCAAGTCTGCATTTTTTTTTATCACAAATTATGAAATATTGCAATTTAAAATAATTATTTCCCATTTGAATATGTTTTACTAAGCGTTTGAACTTTTGAACTGTAGTGTATGTAAACTACTGTATGATTATTTTGTATAGGACAAAATTGCAGTGCCATACTATGGGGAGATTCTGCATGGAAATTTCATATTCCGAGATCATCAATAGTTAATTGATTGCAGTAAATATGCCTAATCTATCATTACTCAGTTTGGGTAGGCAGGAAGAATATGGACATGCTTGAAATGCGCAAAATAGGCTTAAACCAGCGGGACCGCAAAGCACCGCTTTATATTTTATTTGCTAAAAATGCTTGATTCTTTGTCTCATGCCCTGCAAGAAACTTCCTGTTTTGCTGGCCTTTCTTCCTCTTCTCAGAAAACAAGACAAAAAAGTTATGTTCTGTTCATAAAAGACATGATTAATGTAGAGAGCAAATAAACGGAAATTTGACGTTGACTGAAAAGGGGCCTCTTTGTAAAATGAAGCCATTGAGAACAATGAGCCATGCGGAGCCATTTTGGACCTGCCAAATAAAGTTTGACTTCTGTGGCGGCCACAGATGCTATGGCAACACACTCTGACAGGGAGTTTATTTTCTCTAAGCTCTGGTGGAATATTAATAACCGAGGCACACATCCTGCCAAGTGGATCTGTATGGGGCATAATCCTAAACTGCGCGGGAAACACAAGTCAAATCGCTTGAGCTCCTGGTATTCCATCACGTATATGCAAAGCGTTTACGTTCGACTGATGTCGTTTTGGCTTTGGAAACGTAAGATGTTGTATCTGTGAGCAGGTTATTTTCAACTTTTATAGCACTGAGGTTTTGTTAAAGTAACAAAAGACTGAATTAATCTCCACAGTTCAGAGCGTATTCAAGACAATATCGTTTTTTCTTCTCCTTTTGAGGAGGAATACTTGCCTAGCAATTACATATTGCCCAATATATCTCAATAACACCACATTTGTACTGTAAAACACTGAGACACATCCAACATATTGTTATTACTAAATCAACAGCACAGTTTTGATTCTTCCCTGTTTGGGTAGAATCCCCCAGTGCTCAGACTATGGCTGCTTTCTCAGGGTGGGAGTCAGGTACCGCAGCCAGAGTGCCTTGGGTCTGGTCTCTTAAGTGTAGGGACTGCTATCTCACATGTGTTTGACACAGTGTCAGGCCACAAAACTCCCACCAAAGCACTCAGGCACTGGGGATGTTATGTTTTCCCCAGCCCCTAATCATTTTTGGCCCCGGACCCACTTCCTCTTCTGCAATGAAATGGCTCAGGAATGCCATTCCTCTGATACAAGCGAGGCAGGGAGAGAGAGAGGGCCGAGGAGGAAGTCTTCCTGCGCTCTATGTGTGTGTGAGATAGTGACACTGACCTGTTTGAACAGTGATGGCTTGACTCTCACGTTTCTAAATCCCTTGTGTCAACATACTACACATTAATACACATTTTTAGACCACACTCCCTCACACTCTCCTACTTGTCGAGCTGGAATGCATCAGGCGACAGGGGAGTACAGAGGACAAACTTTTCCCACATTGAAGTAACGACAGACTTTCGAACCTTGGCTCTAAAATAGCCCACTTCGGTTCAACCGAATTTGTACTTTTGGAAATCAGCCGGATACGGAGCTGGCGTCACATCTCGTTAACACAAACAAACAACGGTGTCACAAACTTTCTGCATCTTTATGCGCCGCTAACGGTCTCGGTTTTCGTCTTGGGCGAGGTTTGCTCGCTTGTAATTCATTACAATCTGTTCTAATGTTCCATACGCCACAACAGCATTGTAGAGGCTCAAATCTAGAGTGCGAGTCGGTATTTTATGGGTTTGATTTACATAACCCTCATCCAGACCACATCAAAGCCTCACGCAAAGAGTAAAGAGCAAGTCAAAAGGCTCCCCGAAGCGACGTGATGTCTTGAGAGGATTCAAAGCAAACACACGCTGCCCACAGAAGTCCTCCGTATGGAGCCTCTCTCTTTTTTTTCCGCTCCCCCCTCTTTTCCCTGCTCTTACCGGGGTGTTGAAGTGACTGCGGTGTATTTTTATACAGTTCCATCCCCTCTGAAAAGAAGGCGCCTCAATTGGCTTGAACAATGTTTAAATAATCAAGGAGCTGTGAGTCTTTGAACTAATTTCACAAGGAGAGAGATCCAGATGTGGCGTCCCTCGCTCTGGCTCTCATTCTGGTTTAGAATGCAGCGTGAGTGCAAAAGGCCTTTACCTCATCTTGTGGCACCGTTTGGTTGAAGTTTGATTCTGTCAACATTAGA
>NW_015555736.1:252442-263012 GCF_001515605.1 Sinocyclocheilus anshuiensis | reverse complement strand
ATTTTTATACAGTTCCATCCCCTCTGAAAAGAAGGCGCCTCAATTGGCTTGAACAATGTTTAAATAATCAAGGAGCTGTGAGTCTTTGAACTAATTTCACAAGGAGAGAGATCCAGATGTGGCGTCCCTCGCTCTGGCTCTCATTCTGGTTTAGAATGCAGCGTGAGTGCAAAAGGCCTTTACCTCATCTTGTGGCACCGTTTGGTTGAAGTTTGATTCTGTCAACATTAGAGCAGGAATGATGGAGTCAAAATAAACACTGCTAAAGTGGTAAAGATAAACCGGCAAGTCACTCAATGAGCTGCCAAATGCATGTGACATTAGTAAAAAATGTTCAAAGCAACAATTCGGATAAATCTTTCATATCTAGCATATCTGCAGGTATAGCGTCTCCTGAAATGCTTTCTGTGCTTTCAGCCAATACACTCAAATTACAATTTATTCTTCCCTTCGGTGCCATGTGTTTGTAATTGCCCCAAATGATCCTGCCTAGAAATGTGTGCTCAACATTTTCTTGACTTCTCTTGGGTGTCGAGAGAGATAAACGTGCGTATGAAAATTCTGAGTGAGAAGGGCCGCACAAGATTTCATCAAACGTTTCATTTGTATACATTCATCGGAGGGATATCTCTAATCAGATTTGAAAGGCTTGATTTAAGGATGATGAAAAGGAGAGGCTGCAGAGGGACTGCATTGCCTTTGGCAGGATGAAATTACTGAAATTTGGAAGGCAGTGCTTTTATTTGAGTGCCTGTAACAAAGATAATTTTACAAGGTTTCCGTTCATTAAGTGCTGCTCAGGTGCAGCACAGACGGGAGTGTTTGCGTGTGTGCACACACACACATACACAGTACTGCACATCTGCACGCTGTGATTGCAGAAAAAAAAAACAATATTTAAACTCGAGAAGTCAATAATAGAAACTTGGGGCATAGCAGAATAGAATAGAATAGAATAGATCAGTGGTTCTCAACTGGTCATTCCTGACCCAAAATGGGTCACAGGTTGGTTCTGATAATGGACAGTAAGGAAAAATTATTATTATTATTATTATTATTATTAGTAGTATTATTATTATTATTATTAGTAGTAGTAGTAATAGTAGCAGTCAAATTTCCCATTCAATGTGTATCATAAAAAAATATTACAACAATACTTTTTAATTATTTTTAGCTTACTTTGCTACAATAATTAATTTTGGAACTGTGTTGGGTCACCACTAATGTAAAATATACTAATGACTAGATTATCAAAGGTGTTTCACAGGAAACATGCCACTAAAATGTTCTATCAACTAATGTGTTTGAAAGGGACACACACAAACACACACACTTCTTTTTCTCTGAACTGTGACACAGAGAATGTTGAACCTTAAAGGAAAATAAACGGGCCACTTCTCAGCTGCTTGGGCTCTTTCCCAAACTTTCACATGAGAAACAGGGGCAGGAATTCTGAGGAGCAAATCTCTCTCTTACACAAGTACATCCTTCTCATGTGTCCCTGCCATAACATACCTTTAATCGAGCCTATTTTTAGACGTTTCCTGCTTCTCCATAGGGCAGGACGGGGGGACGTCTGATGTGTGTGTGTGTGACTTACAGTCAGTCACTCAGTTCCACAGGGAACAGGCTGTTGTTCTAGCCTGGGAAAAAATGCACCTATCTCGTAAAGATTTTTGGGAAGGAGTAAAAAATGTTGGCGAGTCTCTCTGTCAAAAATCCCCCATTTATACAACAATGAGAACACAGATTTTAGTCATACTGTTTCCCATGATGCATAATGAGGTATGAAAGTTCTATTTTCCAACACCTTCGCTCACATTACGCAACTCTGAGTTTACCTCTGAACTCATCAGAGATGACTGCATTGTTTCTGACTATATCGGACCCTTTTAAGGTGAGTTTTTCAGCTACCTTTTTGCCACTGTGTGTTGTTAGAATAGAATAAAATAGAATAGAAATTCAAAGAAATTCAACATAGGGTAATGATTTCTCTGTCTGTCTGTCTGTCTGTCTGTCTGTCTGTCTGTCTGTCTGTCTGTCTGTCTGTCTGTCTGTCTGTCTGTCTGTCTGTCTGTCTGTCTGTCTGTCTGTCTGTCTGTCTGTCTGTCTGTCTGTCTGTCTGTCTGTCTGTCTGTCTGTCTGTCTGTCTGATTTCTCTGTCTGTCTGTCTGTCTGTCTGTCTGTCTGTCTGTCTGTCTGTCTGTCTATCTATCTATCTATCTATCCTCACACATCCTCTTAAAATCTACTTTGTGTCTATATACAATTCCATGAAGAAAATGCAGAGGAAGCAGGACAATTATGGTGCAATTTTGAAAGTAGAGCAATATCCATACCATTTTAATACAAACTGAGTGTTTGCTTCCAAATCCAGAATAGCAAAAATCACTCAACGGAAACAGATGTGGTCAAGAGGATTGGCCCTTTAAATGAGCCTTGTGCTCTGTGTGTGTGTGTGTGTGTGTGTGTGTGTGTGTGAGCTGGACAGCAGCATGAGGGTTTCCCACCAAACACACATGGCCTCTTCAAGCACTGGTGTGCTAACTAGCCTCCCAGATGTCAGGCGCTCTGAGTGACATCAGAGAATCCTGGACGAAGCCAGGGCCAGGGAAGAGAAAAACCAGCAGGGTCGTCTATCCAGAGAGGCTGGCACATACTGGCATTCCCGAGGTGGGCATTCCCCGTTTCTAGAGAGAGACAGAGAGAGGCTCAAACTTTGCTGCTAATGAACGGCAACATCCCATGTACATTATTTAAACATAATAATAAAGAGCTCGAGGGAAACAGATGATGGCCAAAGACAAAAACAGGGCGAGAGAATGAGAGGGTGTGTTATGGAGACAGACAGCTCGAAAGAAACCAAAAGAAATAATAAACCAGGAGAGAGAGAGAGAGAGGTGTGTCTTGAGAGACATAAGAGTTGAACTATGCTGCTCTTGGCAGCACGGGGCCGGAGCAATGGAGCCGGAGGCGTCACGGCGCCACCTCAAAGAACGTTCCGGTGCAGCCACTCACTCGGGCGTTCACTCCCAGCACATGGCATTCATTTAGAGGGGGGGCTGTCGGCGAGCACGGGCCGCTGTCTCCCCTCACAAAGCCCAGCGGTGCCTGGGCAATTAGGAGGTCGCAATTACCAGGGGTGGATCTCCTCCAGAACGTGGCCAGAAGTTACTGCAAGCCCCTGCCAAAGGGCTCTGAGAGAAGTGACAAGGAGGAGAGCTGCAGGGTGCTCGGCGCACTTGATTTACGTGTGGAAAACTGTTCGGGTTTTTGTTTATGAAAAATGGGTTTCATTTGAGTCATTTAAGTCAAAGACACAAACACATGTGCGTAGGCCACATCCTCTGAGTGTTGTAGCAAATACACGCTGTGACATCCTCCCCTTTGTGACGCTTTAGAGGTCTCCGATGGGCGCATTTCCTCACTGTAAGTTTTAATGCCAGAGATTCCTCCCTACAGAGAAATAGGTTAGCATGTTCCCAGTGTGGCTGGAGTTTATTCAGATGATCTGATTCGACATGAGTCACATATGCTGTGAGGTCAGGAAGGAATGAACATGTCAAGTGCAGCTCCAGCTAGTTTGCGCTCATTTAAAAATGGTTACATAGAGGTTTTTATACTATTTAACACAGCTAACGTCATTGCATTAGAAAACGGCATACAATCTACACAAAAGTTTGGGGTCAGGAAGATTTTTTATTTTTTTAAAGCTTTTATTTGATTGAAAATACAGTAAAAACCGTAATATTGTGAAATATTATTACAGTTTTAAGTACCTGTTTTCTATTTGAATATATTTAAAATGTAATTTATTCTTGTGATGGCAAAGCTGAATTTTCAGAAGCTATTATTCCAGTCCTCAGTGTCAAATGATCCTTCAGAAATCATTCTAATATGCTAATTTGGTGTTCATTTTTTGATGGAAATTGATCAATTTGATGTAGAATGTTTAAAGTAAAAAAGTATATATATTGTGATGGAAAAAAAATAAGAAAAAAAAGGGAAAAATAGGCTTGAGTTTAAATACTAAAACATTGTGAGTATCTTGTTGCTTACTGTTTGAAAGACACTCTCCTGATGTTGTTGCTCTCAAATAGCATTAGAGAGCTCTATTAGCACTGTGTAAACCTACATTAATGTCAAAGGAGCATTGTAGAAGAACACAGTTTAATGAGACATGATCATAAACCGAGGTCTACAAAGTAGTTTGTAATCCCTTTGGCAGACTAGCTGACAAGTGACACGCTCTCAAACAGTTAAATGTTAAGTGTTAAAAAAGCCCACACATGTGAGCTGATAATCCTGCTGTTTTCATCCAGATTTTTGCAATAATAATCCTTAAGAGCTGCAGAGAGAGATGAGGAGGGACACGTCTCAGGGGAGCGTTCAACATGAGAATTAAAATAAGCTAAATGGCAGGGTCCCCTCAAAAGAACCAGTGACTGGCCTTCATGTACAAACAGCATTGCTGAAGCCAAATCTAAACAGTGTAGTGAAATCCATTGGGAACTCATGAATAAGTTATTCAATTACAATAAATTGCTCTTTACAGAAGCAACAGTGGAAGCGTTACAATCAAAACATCATGTCATAGTATTTTGAGAATCATATATGAGAATACATTTTTTTTAAATGTATTTCTGAGATTTTGCTTGCTACATGAATAATATGTTTCAAACAAATTACCTTTGAATTTGATATTCGGCAAACAGACGAGTCTCTCTTGACTCTCTAAGGTTAAAGCAGCAAGTCAGCAAGAGCTCACTTCTGCATAAATAATCTGACATTTATATAAACATTCTGCTCCATTTTTAGTGAAGGGAGAGAGCAAACAAAGGCTTTGTGCCTGGGCTGGACATGTTGAGGTTTTCTTACAGCCATCCAATGTTTGTCAATAATCATAAAATAAATCTAAAGAGACCCAAGGCCAGACAGTTCTCTAATCGAACCTTGCTCTGCTCTTCTCAGAAAACACTTACTGTACTGCTGAGAAACCCAAGTGAGAATATCATTCATTTTCATTATGATATGATAAGATTCTATTACTTTTGACCCACTGTGGTATTCTGTCATTGGTGCTTTGGCACTATAATGCCCACTTGAATTGTGACCGTTCCTGTAACTCCCTTCTAATGGTTCACATCTGTTATGTTTTACTCTTCTTTTGTTAGCATAAAAATCATTATTTCTTTATGATCAGATTCACTAAGCAACAGTTTATAAAAGCTGTATTTCAAAGGAAGAAGTAGAAAAATGGATATGTTTAGGCTATGAATCACTGGAAGAGCACTCCATCTCTGAAGAGTAATTGACGACAGAGGCCAGCAAAGATTTGTCCTCTCTATAAAGATGAATGAAATAAGAGAGAAATACTTTGCAAATCTAAATGGAACAGATCCAACTGCCATGATTCTACTTTAGTTTAAAGAAAATATTAAAGGCAACACACAGATATACTGCACATAAATGCGATTTAAAAGACCTGTCAACCTGACTGAGTCCAGACGAACACTTACTGGTTAGAGAATGTGGGAATTTGGTTCTAGATCACTGAAAAGCTATAAAGTTTCATCTTTCCATGACTAATACCTCAGCTTCACCGCAGTAAACACAGCTTGTGTGCTAAACCCAGCTCGCTCGCGCTTACATCGATGGTCGTTTTAATGAGATAACAACATTATAATCAGAATGTGAGAGAGACTGAAATTGAGCTGCAGGGAATGAGAGGAGGAGAGTGAGGGACACAGATAAAGGAAGAGACGGAGGAGAGGGAGGAAATGTAACATGACGAAAGAGTCTTCACGCAGACTGTGAGACGCCACGCTGCCTGCGCAGACAAATAGCCTGTCTGAGCGTTGTTTGCTTGTCATGTGCTTGTCGCACACGGCCGCTGACATGACGGCATGTGATGGGAGGGCCTGTGATGATGTCAGTCATGTAGGAAACAGGTGGAGGCTTCATTGACTTCTGTAACCTGAGGCGAGTAATGAGTGGACAGCATGTGATGAATAGAAAATAGTAAATTTCACACCTTTAAGCCAATAATGAATGATTGATTCAAAAATAAAAATAAAATGTAAAACGTTTGGGGTGGTCTCTTATGCTCAACGAGGCTGCATTTATTTATTAGCGCAAAAATAAAGTAAAAAGAGTAATACTGTGAAATAATATTCCAATTTTAAATAACTGTTTTCTATTTGAATATATCTATTCCTTTGGCAAAGCTGAATTTTTAGCAGCCATATATGTGCTATCAGTCTTTAGTGTCACATGATCCTTCAGAAATCATTCTGATATGCTGATTGGGTGCTCAAGAAACATTATTTAAAACAGTTGTGCTGCTTAATACTTTTGTGGAAACCATGATACATTTGTTTCTGGATTTCTTGATGAACAGAAAGTGTGAGAATTCTATTCGAAATAGAACATTTCTGAACATTATACAACTTTACTCCCATTTTGATCAATTCAATGTTTCATTACTGAATAATAGAACTATTAATTTCTTTTTAAGAAATCCTACTGACCCCAAACTTTTGAATGGCATTAAATATTTCAATCGCAGGTCCAATTCTTGCTATTAACAAACCATTAACTATGACTTTTGCCTCAATAAACTATTAATTTGCTGCTTATTAATAGTTAGTAAGGTAGTTAAGTTTAGGTAGGATTAGAGATGTAGATTATGGTCATGCAGAATATGTGCTTTATAAGTACTAATAAACCGCCAATATGTTAATAACAAGCATCTACTTAATAGACATAATTGGTCCCTATACGAAATTGTTGCCAATATTTCAATATTGCGTTTTATAAGTGTGAAATTGAAATTGCTTTTTGTAATGGGATGGTGTAGTTCCAGTATCTACCAGCAGGGGCTAACTGAACAATGCTAACCAGCCAAACCTCGAGTCCTTTTTCAATACCTTATACTGGTAAGAGATGGATTGGACATATAAAACGAAGCTAAATATTCAGCTTATGGATGTGTCCCTCAGTGTACAGACAACAGTCGAACTGATTGACTTCAAATCACACTTAAAAGAAACAGCGTACTGAAACTGTGTAACAGTTTTCTATGCTCAACTGAAACTTAGCTGCTAGCACAGACTAATATGAAACCTGCTATAAGTTAATTGGTGGCCTGCTTGAACGCAGCAGTCATTTGTTGACACCAAATTCAATGAACGAGGTGTCATTTCCTCATATTCATTAAATTGCATTGCTTTCGAATGAAATGAGTCTTGAAGTTTATCACAGTGTTACTTTTCATTTGTATTTTCAGTCTTATTTTTTGCCTGAAAGGCACTAAATCACATTTTCAAACATGCGGTGCTATTGCTTTTGCATATAATAAGAGTGTAAATGTAGTCTTGGCATCAGATCCGCAGAGATACGGTGCACAAGCATTTGCATGGAGAGCTGCTGTCATTACATCAGAACTACTCAAACTTTCACAAAAGCTTTAATTTGTCTGTCTCACCGGTGAAGCATTGAGTTTTATCTATAGTTGAATTCCAGAAGTTACAGACAGTTATAGTCATGAATACAAAGAATTGGTGAAATCTGCCCATTTCATTTGACTGGCATATTGATGAGCTTACTTTCTCAAGTTGACTTGCTTCCATTTTATAATAAACTGGTTTATTTTCGCACTGTTTTGGGAACATGTGACAAATTTGTTGTGAAATTCATTTGTGACATTCCCATATCATTTGTTGAACCCTCTTATTGTACTTTCGGCCCTTAACATCTGACATCATTCCCGTTAGGTTTGTCTAGCTGGACACGACTGTTTTCTCTGAACTAAAAAAGTCTGTTTTTTTTTCTTGTTACAAATGAGACCGATAAAGAGATCGGTGGGATCAAAACAAATATCAGCTGCTGCGGTAGAGCGCCTTCATCAAACGTCTTGGGAGACCACCAACACTTCCCTCTTGGCTGGAATCCCCACTTATCCAATGATTGTGTGTGTCCAGTGGACCGGTTGTTATTCTACACAACAAACTTGAGAGCAGAAAAGGTAGAGCATGTTTTTATTAATTAGGAGAGCCAACAAGCTTTCACCTGCTAAAAACATTTTTTGCCCCCCTTATTAGGCACCTCGAGCAAACTAGAGCAACTTTTAGCAAATCTGTTTCTTTGAGGTCTCGGCAAGCTCAGCCAGCTGTACTGACAAGTTCTTTTGCCTATAAAAGTGACTGTTGACCTGGCCTGTGTCTTCTCTCAATGCATCCTCCTCCCCTTTTGGCCTTGGGAAAGCTTTGGATATTGCTTGCCGTGCAGAAGCAAATAATCTGGAATTAAAAAATGGATTCCTTACTCCTTATCCCTAGCAACAAGCCTTGTGCCATCTGCTAGGCCAAAAGGGGCCACAGTCAGTGGGAATTTGGGCTGTTGTGAGGCCTCTGTCACCTGTTCTTGTGTGTTCTTTTGTCCATAAGATAATGATCCTCTTCAAATGTGAAGCAGTGAATAGCCACGATTATTTTACTGGAGCTCTCTATTATCAAAAGGTTTTTTTAGGCTTAAACACAAATTATGTTTGTTTAAAATTCAGATCATATGTACATATATCAAAGCAACCATTACAATGTTGACACAACAAGTTTTTGTTCTCTTTTGAGAAAATCTAAGTGAACCTAGTTCTAAAGGTTCTATACATAAAGAGCTACATAAAATGTATAAGATTCTATAAGATCATAGATTTGTAATTAGTTAGAACATTTTCATGTAATTAGTATTATTAGTATTTAATTAGTCAATGAATCAGTTATGAACTACAGTATAAATTAATATTAACCTAGATTAATATATGCTATAAAAATAGTTTTCCATGAGACCTAAGTGGGCTTTATTGTAAAGTGTTAGAGAATTTCTATTGGTCTATTAGCAACAGCTGTATAAAACTGTTTTTAGGAGATTCTGCAGACCAAACAATTGTGGAAAGTACTATCAGGGTCTCATCTTACTAATAAAACAAAACACCAAAAATGAGCTATGCGATTACACGAAGGAAATATGAGTGAATGTTTACCCAGACATCTCTAGAACACTTTGAAGGATTAATCATTAAACTCTTACTGGTAGGATGTGAAGACAGTGGGAGATGACGGGGTGAGACAGTGCCATTATCTCAGACAGCCTTAAGCCATGGGCGTCCCCCTCACCTGGGGGGCACCAACAGCTGCAGAGTTTCCATTCCGCTCACTTTAGTACCTCTAATCCAATCTAAAAGTCCATCTGAAACCTTACTCTGGAAGAACAAAGATGCCACAAGTGTGAAGTTCCATAGACAAATATTATTTATGTTTTTGTATTCTATGAATCTACCTTTAATTTGTATTTGTGGACTACACAAGACACATTCTTAAACAAAGGTAACACTTTAGTATAGGGACCAATTCTCACTATTAACTAGTTGCTTATTAGCATGCCTATTATTAACATATTGGCTGTTTATTAGTACTTATAAACAGTGTTGGGAGTAACGCATTACAAAAATAATAATATTACAGTAGTATATTACTTTTTGCTGTAACTCAGTAATATAACGCATTACTAATAAAATTTGGGTAATATTATTACTCGTTACAATCTCAGTAATGCAAGTTACAACAACATATTTTAACTCAAAATTAAGTGGTGAATTTACCAACAGTGCAAAACAGCACCAAAGAAAACATTCCGCGGGTAGAATAGTTTGTCTATTTCCTGTTGCTGGAATTAGATGGTTGAGATGACTGCAGAGATGGATTCTACATTTGTGAGATGGACACACTCCTGTTATTTGTACTATTCATTATCAGAATAAAATACAGTCAACCAAACATATAGATACACTGTTTAATTTAAATAGTGAGTACTGCGTAGTACAATCCGTGCCGTTCAGTCTCGGGCCAAACACACATTTGCTCATGTGACGAGGATGTTTTGAATTAGCCTAATTCATTTTGGCTTGTTTAGCAACTTATATTTTTCATTCTTGTTTTCTTCTGAAACCGTTCAAAATAGCCTATATATAGGCTAGGTATTGTGTTTATTGTTTGTACATTATAACACTTCGCTTTATTTACCGGTGTTATTTGTGAATGCAATAATGCGGTTTGTTTAACCTATCTGTGTTTAACCTAAACTACAACGTAACATTAATGTAGACCTACATACCGGTATCTAAATACAATTTTATAATTGTATGCTATATAGATAGCCTACTTCCGTGGATATTTTGGTGAAAGTAACTCAAAAGTAGTGTAACGCATTACAATTCAGAGACAGTAATAGTGTAATGTAACTAATTACTCTCAAAAGACAGTAAGTAGTAATATATAATGTATTACATTTTGGAAGTAACTTGCCCAACACTGCTTATAAAGCACATATTATGCATGACCATATTCTACGTCCCTAATCAATACCTAAACTTAACAACTACTTTACTAACTATAAATAAACAGCAAATTAGGTGTTTATTGAGGCAAAATAGTAGTTCATGGTTTGTTAGTGGCGAGAATTGTACCTTAAAATAAAGTGTGACCAAAAAAAAAAAAAAAAAAAAAGGGGAATG
>NW_015555736.1:238881-252373 GCF_001515605.1 Sinocyclocheilus anshuiensis | reverse complement strand
GTGGACAAAAAAAAAAAAAAAAAAAAGAATGTGAATGATTACCACAGCTGTATGGAATGCACTGAATGGAAAAGTGCAACTTTATAGCTTCTATTTTAAAATAACCCCTTTTTAGTTGCATGAAAATGTTCTACAGGTTTGTTTTTGCATGAGCTCTCCCTTTAAATGAGCATGCACACTGTGCAATAAACTAAAACCCTGTAATTTGAGATCATATTCTCTGTAACATTAGAAAACAGAAAAATCCTTGCAGTCCAATACTTGCTTTAGACTGTCCAAAGAATAAAAAAGTTAAATATAAAGTTCACATTATCTTAATTGCTATCAAATGATAATCAATCAACTTTTTCTTGCTTAATTCTATTCAGATTTTTTAAGACAGTTGATTAGATTTCAAATCTTAAAATCAAGCTGCTCAGTTTCAAACACAGGTAGTTTAAATACAGCAGAATCTTTTGCCTTCAAGATAAAAATACGAAATTACACTCCAGTCTGTGATTATCCAAAATCAAAGGATTTGTTTAGGCATAGATGACATAGTGACAAGGGGCATATTGAACTCAGATGGGCCAGTGCCGCAAGTCAAGATGTGCATATCACTGGAATCAGAGCGCTACCTCCCACCAGGAGGAAACGGAGGAATGCAGCGAGATTATCTTTGTTCGGCTCAGGGGTTCTCCAGGGGGAAAAAAGAAACATGATGAACAACATGGTGAAGAGATATGTGCTCAAATGAGAATGTGGAAAAATCTGGATGAAGAAAGAGAGACAATGTCATTTAGGAGGTCAGTGGTTAAATTAGTGCTGCCACAACAGTCGGAATCCTCCAGGGAACCAGCGTCTGGGTGGCTATAATTCAGGGAGAAGATACAATTAAGGACATGCAGGACTTACTTAGGAACTCACTGCGGTACAGAACACAAAAAATAGTCAGAGTGTGCTGTTATGCTGTATTTGGTTGGCATGAGACTGGAAATCATACTTAAAAACAGGTATGAAATGTTAGTTCTTGGATCACAGAGTGATAAATCATGCACAGCCTCCATAAAGTCAAAGCTCAACTTCAGCTTTGTTCCAGAAGTGAGTTGATTAAATCTTTACTGCATGTACTTCTAAGAGCGGTAATCTGTTTGCTAAGCCCAGTGTGGCTTGTGTGTTCTTGGTCTCTATGAGTTTAAATAGTGATGGGTTGATGGTAATTAGCAAAGCCTTGTAAATAGTTGTAAAATAAGATTAGAAACGTCTAAACCATAGTCTATACCATGTGAGGGAAGTCGATGATTTTTATGACAGATATTTGGAACAATGGATTTCTGGAAGGAAGAGGAAATTTGAGGAAAGTAGAAACTGGTAGCTCTGGTATAGTTTAGAATAAATCAATGAACATAACTGCATCGTCATGATCAATTGTGTTAAAATTATGTGTGGCCTCTCACTGATATTAAGGGGTAAATTTCCCTGCAGTCCCTGCACCTGCTAACAGGCAAACAATGAATCAGTCAATCAATCAATGGACTGCAACTGTGTGGATATGCCATTTACAGACTTCATTAAAGAAGTAACTTTTTAAACATGCTTTTTCCCTGCTATGGAAAAGCCTTTGCTTCCAAACTGCCAATCAAAAATTAGATGCAAAAAGGAATCCAAGGCTGAGAGCGATAAAGCAATTACTGTTTCCTCAATTTCATAGAGAGAGAGAGAAAAAAAAATAATCTGAATGATTATTTCTGTTGCAATGCAGTCAAGTGTTAGATATGCAAACAGCATCACTGTCAAAGGTTGGGTGCTACTAAAATTTGACAGTTATCAAAGTCATATTTCAGAACCATCCTAGAATTGTTTGTCAAGGTTTAGTAAATGACGTCTCTATCTAGACGTGCAAATCTATCCGTACTTCAATACAGGCCAGACACAGGATAATAACTACACCCTAAGGCAAAAATATGTTAGACTATGAACAAAGAGTGTGTTTATTTGCACTGGAAACAACTTGCCATTTTGACAAAGGGATATTTTATTTACTTTCTCCTGAAAACATAACAAATAAAATCAAATGTAACATTCAGAACAAGTATGAGAGCTACCCATGTATGTTTTGAGTTAGCATTTCATTTTTATTTTGTCAGTTTGAAACCCTAAATGCAATCGTGTGCTACAGTTATAATGCTACCTCTGTTCCTAGAACAGGGGGCAATGCGTAATTGTGCAAAGGAATGTATGACCAACTGCCATCCACAAAGACCTCCTTAATTGCGAACAGATCATCTCATATTTTTAGAATACCGTCCCAACAATGAGATTTCATCTACGCGCGAGTTGCCAAGCTTGAAATGTAAAGTCCTCTGTGTTCAATAAATGCAAAAGCTGGCATTCCACACGCAGTCCATATGCATGTACTACCCCACTGATCTCTACCTCAAGCTCAGAATCACATTGTTGCCAATCAAACCTTACGAATAGCTTCTAATATACTGCACAATGTTTTTCCACTTTTGATTTTGTTTTCAAGCCAAATAGTAAGTACATCACAAGGTCTGTTACGCTGTCATGGAAAACTTGTAACCCTGGATCTCCAGCTCTTCTCCAGTCTCAGGTACCTGGCTTCTCAGTTCCTCTAGATAAACAACTTAATCTTGAGTGTTGAACAGAAGTCAGAATTTTAATGCGAATTACTCAGGCTAATTTACTTGCAAATCAAATTTTATGGCACAAGAAGCGCATAAACTTTAACTAGGGCTATTTTAGAATATTTATTGATATTAAGTTACCGAGTTGTAAGCTCTTAACAAAACCAATCTTGACATCACAGCTGGCTGCTACATTATGACAGCAATATAAAGCAATGGCTTTCAGAATACAACTGTTTTATTTATGAATAAAATGTATATATATTCTAACTTAAATATTTTAACCTTATACACATACACTGATGAGCTAGTATAAAATTCTTTACCCTCTATATAACCATAACTTGAAATATGCATGACAAAATGTGACTTCTTAGTTATGTGTCCACAATTAAAACTGGCTACATTAAGTCTGCCATCGGTACAGGTATCAAACGAGCATGTGTGTCAGGTGACCATAAGGGCAACCTCTCGTGTCAAGCAAGGCCACAACAAACACCCCTTGCCTTGGAATCAGTTAATCATTCCTTTTTGACCAGCATCCCGCCGTGTCTGGGGCAGGGGGGAGGATAACAGCACCCCTGCAGGCCAGTGAACCAGCCTTCAAGACAGGACTTTCCACCCCAAGCAGTGCAGAGAGGATGAAGAACCACATTGTATGATTCCCACAATGGCTACTCTGTCACCACAATCCGCACTAATTTCATTTGCCTGTGAGGTAGAGCAGAAATTCCCCAAGAATTCCTGTGAAGAAGAGTTGCCCCCAGTCTTGTGGACAAAAGTGTGTGTGTGTGTGTGTGTGTGTGTGTGGGGGCGTGCATACGTGCATGTCTTCCTGTGTACAGATCAAGAACTGCCTGTCGAGATGAACTTCTTCTGAAAGGGGCATTTAATGTCATACACACTCCCAAAATGGAATCATATCATCACTGGCATGAGAGTGGTGAACCGTATAATATGATGGTTATTGTTTTCAGAGCCGTTTTTGATAAACCCAAAAGCTTAGATGTTAGATTGGAATCTTAGTCTTATCATTAGCTTGTAGCATAAGGGATAAAAAAGTAAACTTTAAAGGCACAGTTCAGCCAAAAATGAAAATCATGTTGTTCCAAACCTGTATAACTTACTTTTTTTCCGTGGAGCACAAAAGAAGATATTTTGAATCTTGACTTTTTGATTTTCCATTTTACGGATTTAAATAAATAAATCTCACAAAATGAATTTCTTCATGTTCCACAGAAGTAAGTTATGATGTCTTAAAATGTGATGGTACAGGGCTGATTTTTTTTTTAAATAACGGCTGTCAAAGTAACGCATTATTTAGTGTGATTAGTTAATAAATGCAATTTAAAAAATGAAAATACAGTGGTTTTAAAACTTTTTCAAAGTCTATTTTTAACGCGACACTATGTCTTAAACAATGTGAAACACTGGAAAAAGTGACTTGTAACAGAGCTGTCCTATTATAATTATGGTTAGGTTTATGGGTTGAACTTTATGGTTTGGGTCGTGTGTTTTTTTAAATGACTTGTACGATTGTTGAACAATTGGGGGACTTGTTCTTGTCAGTGTACACTGAAAAACAACTGAAAAATATAATCTAAAACAAGAATGAATCCTGTGTGAAGACAAGCATCTTATTCTCATTTTAAATAAACACTAACACTGATCAATTACATTCATTCACTTTATTATTTCATTCAGTGACAGTCAGTGTTGCCTCACAATTTTCTAATACAGAACGGCGTTCACAGCGAAGAGCTTTTTTTCTGTGTTCTTAATCTTTGGCATCAGACACGAGCAAGCAGGGCCTTTGAAGCTCTGCCATGACTTCAAAACCATAATCATATTCCCAACAGATCTTAGTTTGAGATATTATAACTATATATTGGAGTATATTGGAGGTGAATAACCATTTTTCTCAAAATCCTGAGAAGCCCTTGTGAAATGACATAAGGGACACTTGCTTCTTCCCTCATTCGATCTGGCTCATTAATCTATTGTGCAATTTACAATTATACCATTTGACTTTATAATTTCTGTTCCTAATCTTTCTTAATTAATGATTTGATGGGTTTGATAAGATAAATAACTGAAACATATCTGTTTTTTATTAAAATGCTGAAAGACTGCCTCTCACATGTAATTGGATGAAACCCTTTTGAAAATTGTGACATACATTTTAAACATGATCTTGGCTCCACCAATGAAATCTGCGAGTTCCAGGACACCACACAAACACACAACACAAAGTCTTAACCTCAGAGCTCACTCAGCCTGCATTTAAACGGTATTCTTGTTTGTAAATGCTGTGACATATTCAGCATGCAGGACTAAAATCAAAGGCTTTCAAGTGTTTGATGCTACTTAGGTACCCACAGGCTTAATTTGAAAATTGATCTCTTTGAGTCACGCTCAAATCGCCGCTGAAATGAAGACTGGCTTTCACACAACACTGAACTTTGTTTTCAGGAAAGATTGCAGTATGTGGATTTTAGGCATCTGTCTCACATGAAGGAGCTACAGCTTTCCTCAGGAGAGAATATTGTGCAAAAATGGGCAGGAAAACACATCACCTACATTTCTAAACTATGGGATTTTGTTCTTGTGCAACCATAGAAACATAAAGAAATACTGACCACACGTGTGTTTTAATTTATGGCTTCTTTTTTGGAGGTTTCAAATGTTGGAACACTGAAAGGGAACTTTTTAATATTTAAACAATCTTTATGATCTAATTCTTTTATAAATGTCTGCTCTTTATCACAGAGTAAAGAGGCACCTATGTTCATAAAAGAGTCAATGACAAAGCCTTTTGTCAATTGAAACACTCTACACGCATGCCACACAAACAGATGCCACCAAAATAGTAAATTAAGGTAAAATAATAAATTTTCTTAATATTAAATGCCAAATAAAATAATGTACAGTATATTAATAATCAACATCAAGTTCATTCATCTTGGACAAAATGTTTCACTGAGCTCATTGCAATACATTTTAAGATTACCACATTCACGGTTACATGCAATGCCATAGACTCGGACCAAAATAAAGTGTCTAAAAATGCCTGTGCAATTTTTCTGCCAATTGAAGAACAACTATAATGGCCTAAATCCTTTCTATAAAGGCAACTCACCAGGGATTGGAATAGAGTTTGTTGGTCTGTAACTTATGCAAACATCTCTGTTACTCTAAAGCAGGGTCATTTGATGACCTCTGGGCAGTGTCCCAGACCACTGTGCCCTCCCAGACAAAACGTTGGACCCAACTAGCTCGTCCCTCTCAATAAAAGTCCTAGCATATTACCTAGCAGTATCTTTCTTTAAGTGCTGTAACATAGGGATAGGATAAGCAGTCTGCAAATAAAAATGTCTCTTCACCTCCTAGAAGCCAAAACCAGAGGGATAATTATAGCGCCATACAGTGCAGGTCATGTTTACAAAATAATTTTTTTTTTATTTATTAAAAAAATAATATCTTTACATCTTTTCTTTATTTCTTTATTTATCTTATTGATACTTTCTCGCAAGATTGCACTTATTTGATAAAAACACAGTAAAACATTAATATTATTAAATAATACTGCAACGTAAAATAACAGTTTTCTATTTTCACATATTTTAAAATGTAATTTATTCCTGTGAATTTTTTATTTTATTTTTTTATTTTATTTATTTATTATTTTTGGGAAACTGATACATTTTTTCTGGGTTATTTTATAAATAGAAAGTTCAAAATAACAATTTACTTGAAATATAAATATTTTGTAACATTATAAATGCTGTTATATGCTGTCAAATGCTGTAACACTGTCATTTTGATCAATTTAATGCATCCTTTAAAATTACATTTGAAAATATATGAAAGTAGAAAACAGTTTATTTTGTGATTGTACTAATATTTCACAATACTACTATTTAACTATATATGTGATTAAATAAATGCAGCTTTTAAAAAACAAGAGACTTATTTCATTCTGGCATTGACTATACTCTGAACAATAGCACATCAGCCTTTTCAAATTAGTTCAGCTAAAGCCATTGACGGCGTCAGCGTTTGTCAGGGTTTTTAAAACTAGGTTACACAGAACCGACGCTCCTTTAATGAATCATAATAATGGAGGTCATCAGACATTATTTAATTTCGCTGGCCCTTCCACCTCATCATTAAACTCCTTACTGCCATACCTCAACCGCTAACAGTGAGAAATGTATTTTTCTTCTGGAAGATGCTGGTCATAATTGACGGTCTAGCCCTCTCCCCAGGTTTCCATGAGCTGAAGGTGGAACTACTTACAGTTGTGGTCAGCCGTGTTACCTCACACCACATGGCTGAGAGGACGATCGGGAGGATGAAGCAGACGAGGGGTGCGGTTACACCATAACCAGTTTGCGCTGCTGCCAGGGGCCAAACCCACAGGCTGAGTGAGTGCAAATACATGGTGAATAACAGAGAAAACAAACTGAGAGAAAGAGGGCGACGCAGTATTTAGGCAGTCAGAGTGCAGAGGCTGCTTAATGAGATGTGGCGGTCAAGTGTAAACACAGCATTTACACTCTACTCGAAAAAAGTGACTATACCGTCCCAGATGTTTAAACAAGCTTGTTTTGGAAGCACGACGGAAGCAGGATTTTATTTAGAAGAGTTCAGGAAACTTAAGCTTTAAAGATTTGCTTTAAATGTGCTGTGAGTGTTGAGAGCAATGTTTTGAATCAAACACTGCATGGGAATTCACACATACAGCAATTTGCACTGACAAAGCAAGCTAGACGTTGCCACACATGAGTGGCTTTGACTACTGTATTGTATAACGGCCAATTTTTGTTGTAAAAAATGCTATAAATGTGTAAAATATTGTCTGAAAAATATTTACATTCGATAATAATTACTTTACCACACTCCCAATTATACTGTGATATACTGTGTTAAAATACAAATATTACAAGTAAGTGCAAACAGTCCTTACAGAGCAGAATGAAACAGTAATAATGTCAAATTTATAAAATGTTACTTTATTTCATATTCAATTTATTTATTTTATTTTATTATTTATTTTTATTTTATTTTATTTATTTTTGCTTTTTTTCTTAGAACATTTCCTAATAAGGCCCCCGCGGGGTCCCTGGATGACAGTTTAAAAACCCTTGAACAATTAAAAAAATTATGCACAGAAACTGTCAGCATTCTGATTGTTACATTTAAGCATTAATCTTGATAATATTATGCATATTACACACACACATTTAATTTTAGAATGTATTTTGAATAAATAGTATTCCTTGTCAAGTAATAATTACCTCTTATTTCCTTATCATACCAAATTTTTAAAAAGCCATGCCTAATTGTGCAGCCCACCAATAATGTTAGGGCATCCAGCTGTGGGAACGCCCACTACGACCAATAATACAGCCACTCTGTGACCTCCAGCACTGTGTATGCGAACGCCCCATCAAAGTGCCTCTTACTATAACATAACACTCGTCACATCTTATTCTAATTTATTTGTATTTCCACAGAATCAAGTTGCTGTTGGCAGAAAAGTGAATTTGAAATACCGAAATCCTCAACAAAACTATGCTAATTCAGTAAATGCGTAAGTATTGCTGACTGTACTGCTGCACGTTCCTAAATTTATTTAAAATGCCTCAGACCCAATACTTTCTTCTTTCATCAACTTCTGGCCAATACACAACAGTAAATGGATGAAGGTCAAGTATGCATAACATTTCTGTAGCTCATCAGCTGCTGTGAGGTGCACTGGTATGACGCCAGCTTGTTTTGGTTAGTACCTGTGTAAATCTGGGACCTCCGCCAGCGCCTCATGTTCCAGCGTTTTCCTCCCAGGCCAGCAGCTCATAAAGCTGTCAGTGCACTTGTAGTCCTGGTCACCTTTGCCACGGTTTAAGTCAGCAAATTTCCTCCATCTTGCCTCACTCGCACTCTCATCACTCTTGTACACACATGACCTCAAACATGACGTGCAACGTGCAGCTCACGACAGACAGGTTGTTTTACTGCTGTAAAAAAAAAAAAAAAAAAGAGATAGCAAATTACTTATAAATATGTGTATACTCATAAATATGAGTAATGAGCGGGTCATTTAAATCATAAAAACATGACATCCAGCAACCGTTGCCTGAATCCCTTGTGTTCATCACTGACATGCTTCTGAGGATGCGAACATAATTATTCCCAAACAATGTAACAATCATTTTTATTGTCAGAATGACTCAACTGAGTGCATCTGCCACAGCCACTAGAACGATATCGCTTTAGATTTGTACCATCCACATACTCGTTCAGCCGGGAATAATTAGACTTGTTTTGTAGTTTGTACTGTTTTAAATGTTTCCTTCAGTATGACTTCAATGCAGATAACTGGCTCGTGAGTTTTAATCGTTGTGAAATGATTTTCCAGGGGTCAACATCCTCACTGGGAGGAAAGGCGGTGTGAAGCAAATATCAAAACATGGGTTTTCCATAAACAATAGACAGATCAAAAAGAAAAGGATCAGGTCACATCCACTCTGAATATAAAGGATTATAAAGCTAGTATGCTGCAAAACTATAATTAGATCCATTATATATTGCTGAAAATACATTTCTTTTTCAGAACATACTTACAATGTTCTTACAACATACAAGTAAATCATGTTGATGCAGCTTTACCAGATTTCTATCAGAAACCAACAATAGTCCTTGCTTTAAATACATTATTGCACATACTAGTTTTTGTAGATTTTTATGAGTGTTTATGTGATTTTTAAGAGTTTATGTAATGTTGTCCATTGTGTCAGACAATCACTTTGCTTTCTATTATGAACACTTCCTATAGAAAACAGAAGCTCGGCTCAAGAAATGCATACTCCTGCTTTCATTTTTAAGTTCTACATTCTACAGTAAATAAGAAAGCTCACAAAAGGTCACAATGATGGCAGTTTAGATCCCATGACACTTTAGCTACTGTCTACTGTCAATTAGTATGGTAATTGTTTTGACCTCAAAATTGCCCATTAGAAAGATGATCAGGCCATTAGCAGATGTCAACAGGCACGTGCACACATAGACATAAAAGGGGGCTTGAGCACCTGTCCTTTTTCTTCCTCGAGAGAAAGTGCCCTTTTTTTCGATAAATTAATATATGTATAGTTATATGTGCGTGCGCGCATGTGTGTGTGTTTCTGTTTGCGCACAGCTTTCCCTGTCAAACTAATAAAAAAATCAAAATATCAGGTCGGGTCAGGAAATGTTGAGACTGTCGAGTTCCGACACCCCTCCACGCAGGCGCAGCACAGCAGTGTAGCACACATTGATCAGGCAGAGAGCCGCAGAAGTGAAGCCCTCCCTCCCTTTCCAGTTGTGTTTGTCTTGGTGTGGAGGTGAGTGGTGATGAACAAAAGACTAAAAGCTACCTGTGCCTCGAATTTACAGCTAATTACCCAAAAGACAAAAGGCAATTATAGTTAATTTGTCTTGCTAACATCCATGACTCATGAGAGCTACATGATTCAGTTCACTGCATGATTCAGTTTATTAAAATGCATTTAGAATGATCACAAAATTCAAGATATGGGGGCAGAAATGTATATATTTATATCATTTCATACAGTTAATCAGTATCATGCGAAATGACGGTGTTTTGTTCCTGAATTAATCAACCATTTAAATGATTCGGTTCAGTCGCAATGACTCACTTATTATCAGTGACTTGCTTCCACCTACTGGCGGTTTTAATTTCACATTAAAAGTATCTTTTCATTTTTTTTTTTTTTTAATATAATTTCAAATATCAGTATTCAATGTTTTATGTTTAAAATATCAAAACAGTATAAATGCATTTGTAACTGCAGGTTAAATAAATTCATGTCCTGCATTAAACAGTGTGTCAATGCATCTAAATGCCCCTTCTAATGCAGCTTCTGTGTTTTGTCTGCATTGCAAAGATGGATTTTGTCAATACTGATTTAATTTAAAAGGTAAAAATCTATTTAAACTTAGTGGAAAAGATTAATTTCTATCCCTGCTGTGAACTGATCACCATACAGAATATGAAGAATATCAAAAATGTAAGGAGTCAGCTGTCCACGGCAGTCCTTAAGATATCAGCACAATAACACACTCAGCAAAATATCATCTAATTATCGTTATCAATAATATCTCAGAAAATATTTAGATATATTTTTGTCAATATCGCACACCCCTAATATATTTAACGTTTTGATTAGAAAAAATAAAACATGAAAAGTGCCCTTTTTTCCACTTGAGCCCCTGCCCCTCAAAATGTCTGTGCACGTCCCTATATCAATAGTACTTTATGTCTTATAATCATCATTACTGGTTGGCCTGCAATGTGCAACTTTGGATTTTACCAGTGGGATCATTCAAACATTTTAGAGGCTACAAGTATTTTCTGTGAGCTCTTGCATCAGATTCATCCTTAGATTACATATTTCTCCCAAATGCATTTTATAAATCTTTAACCTAAACATTTATAGCAATGCTCAGAGTGAATTAGGATATGAGCTTGACAATTTATAGGGATGTTAGTTATACTGTTCCTTACAACTCAAAAAAACAAAAATAGCGCTTTTCCCAAGAAATGCAGTGTATGAAGCGAGGGTTTTAGAGTCTCTGTGACGGAAGGAGAGACAGCCCTTGTCAGGGTTCCAGATTCTGATAGCACACAAGCATCTCTATTCATGGAACATTTCAGTGGAGTCATCTGTTTTACTGGAGATTGACTTTGTGTGTGTGTGTGTGTGTCAGAAGAAAAAAAGGACGTTTCAGTGTGATCCTAGCTGTAATGGGCTACCAAAACACATGTGTCTTTGTGTTAGCTGCCCAAATCACTTGATGAGACTGGAGGCTATTTTTTTGAGTGCACCAAAAATGTCAGATGCATTTTTACATGCTTCTGACATTCTGAAACATCAGGAAAAGTGCCTTTCACATGGTTCTATTATCATCTAAAGTGAAATAAAGCACATATGACATTTTATAAAATTGTCACATATTCATATGTTAAGTTGCTCAAAGGTTTAGCTTATCTTGAGATATTGAATGCATGCAAAAACAGGCATTTTTTAATCCATACTGTATATTAGTTTTCGACTGACTTGTGATTTTAAAACTTTCTTGTGATTTGTTATATCATATGTTAGTTTAATGCATGATCAACTTTAAGTTCAGATTTAACACTTTAGGGTGTTGTAACCAATGTCAAAAGGAAACTTTTTGTCACACCTGCCAATAATTTTACAGACCACTATACTGTATTTTGCATAATTTTCTCAATACATTTATTTGAACATAATGACAAAGAAATGATTTAGGAGTTTTCAGTCTAACGGTGCTGCAAACAGTGCTGGTAACTGTGTAACTCACAGGATAGTTTATAAGCCAGTCTCTCACGGAAATGTCACCTCTCGCAAAAACAACCCAACCCTTTGGGAATTTATTCTCTTATATTTGCTTACATCAGGAATGGATACAATTTTGAAGACGTAATAAAGCTTTATCACTCTTGCCTTGTTTTATTTTATACTAATATTCAGATAGTTTTTTTCAGACATTCACTGGAGGTCCCCAGACCTGGGGTTTAAAACCCTACCAGACTTGCCCCAGAAGAACACTTTTATGTAAAGCAGCTTGCACATTTATTATAGTTTGATTATTAAGTAGATCATGAAGCTTACAGTGCATTTTTTCAATTTTGTTGTTGCAGCGAGATACTACAATTGTTTAAATTCATTTTTTCCTCATTAATCTAGACTCTGTACCTCATAATGGCAAAGTGAAAGCAGAATTTTAGAAATGTCAGTACTTCGTTGAAGCACCTTCGGCCGCAATTACAGCCTCAAATCTTTTTAGGTATGAAGCAACAAGCTTTGCACACCTGGATTGGGGGATTTTCTGCCATGCTTCTTTGCAAATCAAGCTCGGTCAGGTTGGATGGGGACCGTTGGTGGACAGCCATTTTCAGGTCTCTCCAGAGATGTTCAATAGGGTTCAAGTGAGGGATCTGGCTGGGCTACTCTAGGACATTCACATAGTTGTCCCCAAGCCACTCCTGTGTTGCCTTGGCTGTGTGCTTAGGGTCATTGTCTTGTTGGAAGGTGAACCTTTGGCCCAGTCTGAGGTCCTGAGTGCTGTGGAACAGGTTTTCATTGAGGATATCTCTGTACTTTGCTCCATTCAGCATTCCCTCAACCCTGACCAGTCTCCAAGTCCCTGCCGCTGAAAAACACCCCCACAGCATGAGGCTGCTTTCAGCACACTTTACTTTTGGGATGGTACTCTGCAGGTGATAAGCAGAGCTGGTTTCCTTCGAACATGATGCTTAGAATTCAGGTTCATCAGACCAGAGAATCTTGTTCCCTTTCAGTCGGTGTCTGCTCGTCGCCGAGGGCGGTCCCCTGCCTCTGCCCCCACTCCCGTGCAGTAGCCTCCAGCCAAGCAGTGCTGTGGAGCTGGTTGCAGGGCAGCCGCCTCGTCCCTCCAGGCCCCCGCCAAACCTGGCGGTAAGCGGAAGAGCAAGAGGCCCTGAGACGGGTGACCCAGAGATGGAGGGAGTTGCTCTTCGGGAGATGGTGAACGCACCACTCCCTCCCCCAGAGGCCGGGCGGAGAATCTTTTGTTTCCTTTTTTTCCGCCACTCACGGTCAGTGGTACCCAAATACTCGACAAAAGAGCAATCTCTTCTATCTCTGGGTCCCCTGAGGGGACGGGGGGTTGTGGACGATCCAGAGCCGTATCACACTCACCCTCCTCTCTCGCCAGTGAGCAGCAGTGGGCGGATCGGGAGGAAGAACCAACGGACTACCCACGCACCCTCAGCTCAAACGCAGGCCAGTGTTACACAG
>NW_015555736.1:237771-238357 GCF_001515605.1 Sinocyclocheilus anshuiensis | reverse complement strand
GCCGGTATCCTCCTGTGTTCTCACCTCAAACGGGTAGAAGCACTGAGAGGCCCCGGCTTCGGGTCGGCTTGCAAAAACCACTCCAGAGAGTCCATATAGTAGACCCTGTTGAGTTCCTCCGTCCCCTCGGCAGCCAGACGTGGCGGAGCGTCCGGCGCCAGGCCTTCACTCGTTGAATCCTCGAGAACCGGTAGAAGGCTGGGTTCCATATGTAAGACCTAAGTGGATCCCATATGTGTAAAGTCCACGGTATAGCCTTGAGCCCGTGTTTCCCCGGCAGATTTCTGCCATTCCACAATCACCTCAATCACCTCCATTCTTCCATATGCACCTAAGGAATGTCCATATGTGTATTGCTTCCGAAAGGAAGGTTGAGAAGGTTGAATCTTCCGTAACTTCTCTGTTCCAAGTAGAACGGGTACGTTCCCAGTGTTATCCAGTCTTACTCATTGGGTAGTGCCATAGTAGCAGTAGCTGGTCCTCTTGTGAAGCCCTGGCCTACGCCAAAAAGTAGGGGCGCAGGTGGCTTCCACAGGACACTGGAAGGGGCAGTAGCTGTGGCCTTTTGGTAGGATCCCAATTCGTC
>NW_015555736.1:230632-237587 GCF_001515605.1 Sinocyclocheilus anshuiensis | reverse complement strand
CAGCAGCTGGATGCAATAATCGCATGCCAATGTGCATTGGCTCGTTTAGTTTACACTCTAAGTAGATTGGTCTCTCTAAGCAAGATCCCAATTCGTCGGTCATCCGACGTGACGTCTCCGTTCCCTCCTTCAGGGAACGAGGGTTACCATACGTAACCGAGACGTTTCTCAGAGTCTGAGGGTCCTTTAGGTGCTTTTTTAAAATTCCAAATGTGTTTTCATGTGTCTTCACTGAGGAGAGGATTGAGTTTGGCCACACCGCCATAAAGCCCAGATCGGTGGAGTGTTGCAGTAATGTTTGTCCTTCTGTAGGTTTCTCCCATCTGTATATATGATCATGGAGCTCAACTAGAGTGGCCATCAGCTTCTTGGTCACCAGTCTAGACAAGGCCCTTCTCCATCAATTGCTCAGTTTGGCTGGACAACCAGCTCTTGGACGAGTCCTGGTTGTGCCAAACGTCTTCCATTTGAGAATTATGGAAGCCACTGTGCTCTTGCAGCAGAAATTGTTTGTAACCTTCCCCAGATCTGTGCTTTGATACAGTCCTGTATCTGAGCTCAGCAGGCAGTTCCTTTGAGCTCATGACTTGGTTTTCACTCTGATGTGCATTGTCAGCTGTGAGGCCTTTTATAGAGAGGTGTGTGCCTTTCCAAATCCTGTCCAATCAATTTCATTTACCACAGGCAGACTTCAATCAAGGTGTAGAAAAAGCTCAGCAATGATCAAAATGGGAGGCACCGGAGCTACATTTCAAGTGTTGTTGCAAACGGTCTAAATATTCATGTCAATGTGATATTTCATTTTTTTCTTTTTAATAAAGTTACAGACATTTCTAAAATTCTGTTTTCACTTTGTCATTATCAGGTACGGAGTGTAGATTAATGAGAAAAAAATGAATTTAAACAATTGTAGTTTCAGGCTGCAACAAAACAAAATTGAAAAAAGTGAGGGGGTCTGAATACTTTCTGAATGCACTGTATGTCTAATAAAACAACAAAAACAAGGGTTAGACTAGTGTTATTACATTGCAACAGTTTAAATAAGTATTTTGCTTTTTTTAATGTTTTAATTTGTGCTGGGGACAGGCTAATCGCAGGTAGCTCACAGACTGTTCCGGTTCCTCACTGGCATCTTTGTACCTGATATCCTTTCTGACCACTAACCTCTTCAGCAAAGGTTACTGAGGCCGTGCCTTGACCCCAAACCTTTTCAAATCGGGTATGGGTCCAATTGTTGAAGCGGCCCATCAAAAGCAAACTCACTAATCGACCCTGATACAGCCTCTTCATAACTCATTAGAGAGGTCATTGGGAATTCCCTTAATGAGTTTTAAATCCTGTTGTGTGGCCACGTTGCTGAAGAGTGAGATGAGGACTGGATAGCCTGTGCGGAGGACTGGAGTGATGGAAGGTGTGAGTGAAGTGGAGAGCACTGAGGTAAAGAATAGGATTAAACAGAGTGACAGCTGGAATCACATCACTGAAGTTAACTAGACGAGAGGAGCTTGGCAAGGTAGCTCGGCTAGTGAGACAGCACGGGGTTGCTGTAGTTAACACTTCTGTCAGGTCACTGCTCATGGAGACACTCTGTAGTGAATGGCTGCAGGCTGTGTTTATGGTATAGGTGTTAGACAGTGTTAAAATATGAACTGCTGACAGTAAGGTCTGTTATTAAGGTTATAAAAAAAATCTGAGGTAGAGAAAGAGGATAAATGTCTCTACATAAAGTTGCCAATAATGGTGATTAAACAGTAGGATATTAGCAAAATATATACAGCATAGTCCACAAAAGTATTTGGACACTTATATGTCACAATGTCATTGCATTAATAAAATATCAAACCAAATGGCAATTCATTTAAAGAAAGACATTAAGCAAGACATTTCATAAGAACAAGTTTGTTAGGTCTTAAATGAATAAACAATATGCAAACGATATGATGTTAACTAATGAAGACAACC
This sequence comes from Sinocyclocheilus anshuiensis, assembly GCF_001515605.1. Classification (NCBI taxonomy): domain Eukaryota; kingdom Metazoa; phylum Chordata; class Actinopteri; order Cypriniformes; family Cyprinidae; genus Sinocyclocheilus; species Sinocyclocheilus anshuiensis. Next base: position 235,625 of record NW_015555736.1, on the reverse strand, counting down.
TTAAAAATGTGTAAAAAAGTGACACTAGTTTTGAGAAAATGTCTAGACTCAAGCCACTTGGTTTCATATTTTGTTTTCAAATGTTTTGTTTGTGTCTGAAGTATTCAAATATTTTAAGACCACTCTATATGCATTCAAACTTAGGGAACATAATAGACCTAAATATATATATTTTTTAAATTTCATAATATTATTAAATTAAATAAATCAAAATAAATGATTGTCTTTTAAGACACTGTGTCCTGTTTGGGTGTTCAGTGCAATCATTTAACCATTGTATTTCCTCATCCGGCAAACCACACCTGGGGAAACAACCTAATGTTGTCACTTCTTCTCTGTGGTCAACACTGCTGCAACATCCTTTTGACCACATAAAACATGAAATGTGTAAACAATTATTTTAAATAAATAGTAAATGTTTTGCTGTAAATTAATCAGTAGAGATTATATATTGCTAATTAAATATATATGAAGCTAATCAGATTGATAGCCCATGTTTAATGAAGTTTAATGAAGGATGGCCTTGCTATATGTGCTGTGTGAAATTTTCCAGTAGGCTACTTCCTTTTGCTGTCAAGATGTTGATTCCTAGTTTGAATCATTTCAGAAGAATGTAACTTTAGGGCGTCATCTTTGCAAAACACCTAGACTTTTTAAGACTGTTGCTAAAGGAAAAGGTCAATTAGTGAATTGTGAGTTATGTTTTTCTACCAAACCAGAACCAGTTTAATTTAGAGACAAATATCACTAATGATAAGCTGCAGTTCAGTTAGTCAAACGTTCATTCAATAACCGCTCTGACTCAGTGATTCAGTGTGTTCATTAAGTGAAAATTCGTCAGACTGATAGATCAAACAATTTGCGCTACTTTTTGACCATTCGATTTTCATATTAAAAATCTGGACTTGGTCGAATGTTTGTTTGTTTACATTTGCAGCCAACGACAAGGATTTCCTGTTTTTTTTATTTTATTTTTTTTATTTAAGTTTAAACCACAGGCTCAAAACCAGATAAACTATTCATTTGGCCTTGGCATTGTATATTCACCATTTGTCAGAAACTACGTGAAGAACGCCATTACTTTTAAACGAGAAGACTATACTATTAGTCTACTATATTAATATTATACTGTACCTGACAAGCTGAATGTAAATTCAGCAAAGTACTTCTTCACTGATGTTTCATTCTGGTTCATTTGATATTTGAAGCTTCGCGTGTTGCCTCTGTGGAGCTTCTGTGTGGTAGTCACAAGAAGCGGAAGTATAAACAAGGATTTGCGTGCATTTTAAAACAGTCCTGAGAAATAGTGGCTTTCAGGTGCAGTAAACAACCAGGAACAGTACAGGTTTGACAAACTCTCTCACATTTTTTTTTTAATCACAGAATGTCATACACAGGTGTACTCCTCATTATATGACATTTGTGAATATATGTGTGTGATTTATGGTTTATGGGAGATTTGAGATTTGGTAAAACTTCTGTCCTGGCTGGGTCTCATTGTGTCATACACTCTGCACAATAATGCCTTTGTGCTCATGTCTGAATGTACATACAAATAATGTTTGTATGTTTGTTTGTTTTCTCATTTTAGTAGTTTATTATCTAATTTAAGTACCTATTAGGAAATTCCCTGTTACATTCCCTGAAATGGAGATTCTACTATATATATATATATACACACACACACACACACACACACATTTGATAATTAGGTTCCATGATTATTGCAGGAACAAAATTATTAATGCCCCAAAGCATTCGCCTTTTTAAGAATTCTGACATTTTAAAGTCATAATATATAATGTATATTATTTGTAAGTAGTTTTTATGTACGAGTGGTTGTGGGAATAAAAAATTTAGCAAAATATAAATTTGTCAACAGAACGCAACCGAGGAGTTTTGTCAATTAGCCTAATTTATTATATATACAAATCTTGGAATCTTGAAAATGATTTTTGTTGAGCGGCTGAATGCTTACAGAAGATCTGTGCTACATGTGCAGCACATTTCTCTGAAGGACTACAGAGAACAGCCTCTTTCTCACAACATGTGCTTCCACATGCAAAAATAAAGAGCAGTTTAGCCTTGCGTTATCCAGAACTAAAGGTTTAAATGCAGAACTTTAAATATTCTGAAACTGCGACAGTAAAGCTGTTAAAATATATAATCTTGCATCTGTTCAAAATTCAAAATAATGTAATTTGACCTATTGACATTGTAGTAAAAACGTAAGTAAATAATAAAGGTTAATGTTGCTATTGTGAGTTCAGTTTTTCCCATGAGAAATTCTGTTTTCCATACAATGTAACTGCAGGGTGATCATTGCCTGTCAAAATTGCAAAAATGCAGTTTTGCTTGGTTCATTATAAGAATTTATATGAGATCAGAATTTGAACAGCCTCTTGAATACTAAATACAAATGACAGTAGACCTACTAGACTGTCGTGACTAACAGTCTCAGGAAGAAGTGCCAGAACTGTCACTGGTGCCTCCTCAAAAATAAAAAATAAATAAATAAAAAAGGTGCATGACGTCCTTGCTTACAGTTGTGATTATTTCTCCCAACTGTGCCTTCATATCTCACAATTGTAACTTAAAACGTATATTGTTTATTTGAAACTTTCTCACAATTTCTCACACATTTTTATTTGTATTATGTATTCTGAGACTTCCATAGATGTCAGATGAGGATATATTATTGGATAAGGCGAATGTATTGAATATATTTCTCTTCTAGTTTTATGTTTGTGTGATATGCATTGGCAAAGAACTTGAGAATGAAAAAAAAAATTTAATGGTAAACCAAGCCAGTTTGTCACTTCTGTCGTAATAATGGCATACAGTTGAGAGTGTGGGAGTCGCAGCACACCCATTTTTGTTTAGCATGTTTATTTCCCACAACCTGCTCTTGAGGCCAAAGTTGCAAAAATGCCACTGATGGTGCCAGCTCCTTCCAAACCACAGTGGCCCTTGTGAGCAAGCTTATTTTTTTTTTATTTCGAGTTGTTATTATTTCCGGTTGTGTTTAATCAGGCACTCCCTATTTCGGACTATTTCCCCCCACTACTATTGATATTATTGATTGTCTCTACCATAACATACGTCTCAAACAGGGATGAAAGTTCCTGCAGGCAAGATTAAAAGGATCGCTTGATTTGACGTGCTGGAGAAACACCTATGAAACAAAGCATTTATGATGGCTGCTTCCTCCTTGTTACTTTCATCTCACAAAAGAAAACATCAGTAATAGTTTCCCTTTCCGACCACTCGGTGACTATTCACCCGGGCTCCTGGACTGATGTGGACTTTCCAGACACAAAAGACACTCCTGGCGTGCAGTCAAGGCGCCTCCCTCCATGTAGAGTTTTCATAGCCATAATTGTTACTTAAAATATGCTTTCTCTGAGTGAAGGGAAACGGCTCAACTATTACTGTCAGTGTTTTTCTTTTGATGTGTTTCATTGCTGTAAATCAGGGGGTGGTTTCACATTCCATCCTTGTGTTTTTAGACAGGAAATGTAACAGACAAGAGAAGAGAGGCCGTTTTGAGCTGTTGTGTAAACATGTTATTTACCTTGTAATTTATGGAAATATGCTTTTGTTTTTCATGCATTTCTTTTTGCATCTATACTGTACCCTTGAGATGCCAATCCACATTGCAATATACCTTATGCATTCATCACTATGAGAAGTAAGTTTGTTGCTTCAAAAGTTTGGGCTTTGTAAAATTTTATTTGAAGGAAATGATACTTTTATTAAGTAGGGATGCATTACATTGATCAAAAGTGGCAATAAAAAGACTTCAATAATGTTGCAAAAATTCTGTTTCAAATACTAAAAATGTTGTTCTTTTGAACTTTCTGTTCATCAAAGAATCCTGTCAAAATCACAACTCCTGAACTGCAAATCAGCATATTAGAATATTTTATATTTTTCTGAAGGATCATGTGACACTGTCGACTGAAGTAATGGCTGCTGAAATTCAGCTTTATCATTACATGAATAAATTGCATTAAAAAAACATTAAAAAAATAGTTATTTTAAATTGTAATACAATTTCACAGTATTAGCCTACTGCCTTTACTGTATTATGATCATATAAACAGACTTTTTCAACAACAAAAAAAAAAACGTACTGATCCCAAACTTTTGACGGTAGTGTACAGTTCCTACCCATTTGAAAAAAAAAAAGGATTCTGATCATATTTCACCCTTCAAAGATATCCTCCATGACTCTACAGTCCTTTCCTTCCCAAACCAATGTACTAAATAAAAAATGTTATTCTTTGCTATGGGCGTGCGTGTTGCGTATAACTCCATTAGCCACCAGTCGTGACAGTGTCTCTCATATGGGAAGAAGAATAACATGAAGAATTTTTTCAAAACCACCGCTCCAGGGCTCTGTCCCAATCTAAACATATTTTGTCATAACTGAAAGTCTCTACCTTTTCTGCAGATACATGGTGTAGCATTTCCAAACTGCGGCTGAACGCTCAGTCAACATTGTCTGTTATAACAAGAGACTACGGTGGGAGGTTAGGGAGCTGTGTACTCAGGCAGGGCTCGGTTTCCCCCTCACTAAAGGCTCTGGCCGTGAGTGATGAGTACCCAGTCAGACATACCAGACGCTTCATCTTTGATTTGTTGTCCCAGCAACCTGGCACCTCCAAGCCAACCCACCAGACTCCTTTTTTGATCCCCACCGCCAACAAAAACCATAATCATTTGACAAGCTGCTGTTCCCAACATTCCCCAAAACCTCTCATTATATACCCTCTCTGCTGTGCCAGCTATCGGAAATCTAGAGATTTCCATTTTTACTTCTTCTTTTGGAGAAATGAAAGAATCTCCAAAGAATTTAAGAACAGAAATGTAAAGAAACCAAAAAATGAGGAATAGATGCAATTGAATGCACAAAAGAATGCAGAATGATCACCGTGACTTTCTAAACATAGTATTATGGCCATCAGTAATGAAGATCTGTGTCTGTGTG
>NW_015555736.1:217657-230349 GCF_001515605.1 Sinocyclocheilus anshuiensis | reverse complement strand
TATTCAGCAAACACCTTGCGTGGTGAGCGTGCATACAGGCCACGGCGGTTGGGTTCATTACTTATTGTTTTCTTTGAAACAATTGTACATGCTAATTCCAGGTCTTTCTGAAGCTCTCCACAAGTGGTCCTTGGCTCTTGGGCAACTCTTTTGATAATTCTTTTCGCTCCTCTGTCAGAAATCTTGCGAGTAGCACCTGGTCAAGGCCGGTTTATGGTGAAATTATGTTCTTTCCACTTCTGGATTATATATTTGAGAGAAATAGGCCTTTTGTGTACATAGAAAAAGTCTTAGATCTCTGAGTTCAGCTCATGAAAAATGGGGGCAAAAACAAAAGTGTTGTATATATATATATATATAATATTTATTTTGATTATGACATATTGTCAAGCCATTGTGACATTTTCTTCAAAGTGCTAGGTCAGCTAACTGTTTTATTTTAACCAGTTCCCTTTTTTCAGAACAAAGAAATTGCGGAGAATGCTGACAGTAAGGTTTCCATGTCTCAAAAGTCAAAAGGTAGGTTCAAAGGAGTACAGTGGATTTGCTAAATCTCTTCTTCTTTTTTAGTAATCTCTCTCTGTCTCTTTTTTGATCTTTTCACAATCATTTGGATAATCTACAAATAAGCCAAATTAACATAAAACTGTCTGAAGCCAATTTGGCTGATTAATTACATGAATAATATTTTAACAATTGTTTCACTTTGTGTCATGTGTTCAAATTTTTTTCCAACAAAAACAGTCAACTTTGCATCCCTCTACTTTCTGTTGTGCCTGAAGGTGTCATATTTTCTCATATCAGAGGTAAGTCAGTTGCACTTCTTCGTACATATTAGTAATGAATTGCAACTTTCTGTGTGGTGTCAGTGATATGAATGCAATCTTATAAACGTCAGAGCATGTAGTAAAATCACAGGAAAAAAAGATACTAATATGTACTTTTAAAATACTAATATGTAGCTTTAAGGTACTAAAATGTACCATTTAGGTGTAAATGTGGTACAAAGATGTACCTTTTAGCTTTTGTACCTTGGGATACCGCCCCAGTGACAGCTTTGTTTCTTTTTCTGAGAGTGTAGGCTACCCTTACTGTCAAACGGGCAATGGAGTGGCAATGAAAAAGATCACTGCAGGATAAGATCCAAGAACAACAGGAGGCCAAGAACACGACCCTGAAACGATGCCCCTAGATCAGCTTAGTTTTCTAGACAAACAATTTGAATGATGACATCCAGTGTGCAGTTCTCTAAAAGATTGGCACAGCCCTCATCATCTGACCAATTTTTAGGTTGTTTTTTGTTCAGCAAAAGTGTTTAGTCATAATGGATGTGCATTCCTAAACGCAGTGTCAGAACTTTCACATTTTATAACAATACCTGCCATTTGCATATTACTCACTCACTTGTCTTTTGTGTCTAGCGCCCATTATGTTGGCATCAAAATGGAGGCCTATGTTATTAGAGAAGAGGCTTCATCTTATGTATCATTAAAAACCTGTAACCTAGGACATTCAATCATTCAGACACGTAGCATTATGCCAATATTCTACGCTTCTAAAGCTCACACAAGCTATAGCTGTCCATGGCGCCACGTCACGGAGTGAAATTTCATTACTGTAGTGAAATGAGCTGGGTCAACAGAAGATGACTCCTGCTTCGATATGAGCATTCATTTTTTTTGGTTTTTGAAATTGGCCAGGCAGTTCCAGACACAAAAACATTTGTAGCTGGGCCCGATGACAGAAGTAGCTGTGGCTTCCAGCTGTGTCTTAACACAATAGCCTTAACACTTTGGCCGGATTCTGGATGGGTCCTTAGAGAACAGCTCTGCTTTTTAAAGGTAAGTAATATGTATCCAGAAAATCAGCCATAAAGGGGTCCCTTTTCCCTCCCACAAAAGCCGCCCTGGTCATTGTCAGTTGCAGCACTAGTTTACTTTGGCTCAGTCTGTGGGGTTTTCAGTTAAAATAGAACACCTGACCCAGGATTACTGGTAATGTGACTCTAGTTTAAGCCAGGAACACTGATATCATGGGATGTTTAACAGTTGTGTAGAGGTTGTGGATTAGCTGTGCTTGTAGCAGTTCGTATCAGACGATCATTACATTGTAAAAGTACAATGAAGAAGTGTAACTATAAAATTGTGAGGAAATCCTGGACCTGGTGTGGTCTTAATTTTGGTTCATTGCTCATATCAATTATATATGTTATTTTGTGGGTGTGTGTGGGTGTAAGTACTGTAAACATATGTATGTGTAATATAAAAAAATAGTTTTATTTAGCAAGGACACAAAATTAAATAAATATATTAAAGCATTTTAAAATTGAAAATGCAAATTTTAACAGTAACTTTAAATTGTAATATTTCACAATACTGCATTAACTGTATTTTCATTAACATATATATATATATATATATATCATTTATTTATCATACATGATAAATGTGTAATACATATGGTCATGTAAATGTATGAGCCACAGGAGCAGTCCCAGGTATCACAATGATGAATGCTGTTTGTAACTGTTCTGGAAAACAACTGAGAGGAACACAGCGGAGGACAGGAGACATTCGAAGGGCTATCTTAAGTGGTGATGTGGAGGCGGAGCTTCCAGGAAGATGGACATAAACCAAAGCAGCACTGACAGCATTAACGTGATCTGCCACAGCATCCCAGTCTTAAGGTTTATTCTAAGCTGAAATGACACATAACACACACATATAAAATTACATTCTTACAAATATGTCCACTGTGCAAACGTATTTGCTGTAATGTTGAAAATTGCTCTAAACTTGACAGCGAAACACTTCCTTGTCCTTTTTTGCACTTCAATTCTGAAGTCTTCTGTTCCCTTTGAGAGCTAAAATAAAACCATAATACTTGAGCTGCAAAGTGCTCTCACTCCAAGCCGACATCTCTAAATGTTACATATTTGCGGTTGCACTGGAAAACCACAATTTATAAAATTTGTTGAATTACTGAATGTTGAGTATTTGTCAACTTAGCTAAGTAAATCTCAGACTGCCAGTGACTTAAGTCCAGACCTGAAGCAAGTACAAGGGTAGTTATTTAATAAGCACAGTTAACAAAGGTTGTATCATAAGGTTAAATCTTCAAGTTATTGGGATATTTATTTATTTAGGTGTCAGGAACAGTAACTTACAATGAACCTAACAATTTTGTTCTATTTATCACATAAAGCTGTGTCATGGCTTCAGAAGACTTTGAATATAGGGTATTTTGTTGCTTCATAACCCATGGCTGCTAGAGAAAGTGTATGTTTTCATATTTAGAAATGTTTTATGTGTGTTCCCAAGAATATATAACAGCAAATGGTTTCGGAACAACAAAACATGTTGAGAGACATGAGGGTGTGTTCAGCTTTGACATCACAGCAGTAAATTACATGAATTATATGATGCATAAATGCAGTTTTGGTGAGCGTAAGAGACTTATTATTTCAGAAACACCTTACAGGCCCCAAACTTTTGAAAGTTAACAAGTGTTCATTAATTAACAAATGTATCAAGGAAGAATTCAAAGTGAAATATCCTAAAAAAAAAAAAAAGTTACTGCAGTCGCTTCAATAAGGGAAATCGCATAATCACAGAAGAAAAACAGGAAGATGGAAGCCCCCATAAATAAGTTGCCTATGAAGCCAACCAACATAATAACTTCACATGTAATAATTTCAGTTGCTCTTTTCTCATGATAGTGTAGCATTTTTAAGGAATATTTAGAAGCATTGCTGTAAACCGAACATTGTTAGCTTATCACTTCTAACCTCTTCCCATGGTGCTCTGAGCCAGCGGCTGTGGCTCTGGTCAGTTTAAAGTGCATAACTACATTCTATCTTTCCTCTTCCCTCTCGCTCTCCCTCACTCCCTTTAGCAGTCCCTGATAACGTGACATCCTGTTTAACTCGGTCAAACTCCCCTCCAACAGACTAACCTGATGTTGTGATAGAAATAGTTTCTTATTCTTCTGTCTGCCCGACAGCGCTGTGAAACGCTCATTCATTCCCGCTTTCGTCCTCCTACACACTCCCTCGCTTATCATCTCTGCTGCTAAATCTACCTGACAGGCCCCTCACAGGTAGACCTAATCCTCTCTCTCGCTCTCTCTCTCTCTCTCTCGCAGTCTTTCAGTCTCTCGCTGTCTCTATCTTTCTGCGTCTGTGGTGCTTCAGACAACAGCGGGAGGAATCAAACATGCATCCTCTCCTTGTTGTGGCAGTCGGTGTGCTTTACAAAAGAGCTGACATTTCATCAAGGCAGTGTCTTTTCTGTTGTGTTGTTTTTCTAATCGTTTCGACAGGATTTTCTTTACCATTCTTAGATATATTTACAGTTAACATATGAACATGACAACTGCATAAACAGATAAAGGGCCTAATGTTCCACATTTGTTGCAGTGAATGGATAGTAAAAAAAAAAAAAGAGACCTGTTAAAACATCCTCTGTCTTAAAGCTCGAACATGTCAATAGATTTCTTAAGAAGGAATAATAGGTAAATGTTAATATTACCATAAAACTCAACGTAGAAAATAAGTCACAGACACATTGCATTATTCTCTGGTTAGTATCAATATGTGGTTACTTTACTACAGTACATTATGCCCTTTATAATCAATAATGCGATTCTACTGAAGAGAATAAATTACATTATGAAGAAATCATTGCAGCATTGCACAAGTATGAGGGAATGGGGTAAGCTGTCTCACTTTAGCTTTTACATATCTTGGCCAATGAGAAATGAGATGGGTAATTATTTCAGTATAAGTACAAGCTCAATCTCAGTACAAGCTCACTATCACTCTTAATTGAGCCACGGACACATCTTACCTCAAAGCGTCACACAATTTACCCCAAAGCTGCCGTTTTGAGAAAAATAAAAGCTTCCTTTAATATTTTATAAGTAGTCCTTAGCAGAATAGTTTGAATGGTTTACTTTGACAGTTCATCAATATGTAACATATATTTTAGACCTGGATAGTTTTGCTCAAACTTACTTTGACATGCAAAAATGGGAAATACAATAAATAAATAAATCAATAGGCAGCTGTACATGATGTTTTTTTTTCTAAATATATAGCAATGTGCCAAATATTATTCGCAGCTTGCTAGATTAAAAGGGTCCCTAGTGAAAAATAAATATACTAAAATGTATTTGAAATACATTTATTTCATGCTAAGTCTACTCCAAATTGTATATACAATTCCAAAATGTAAATACATTTACATATTTATGTACTTAATAAAAAAATCCTGCAATTGTACTTTCAGTATACTAAACTGGTATATTTGAAGTCTGCTAAATTGGAACACATAATGCACTTTAATTGCGCTGAAGTAGTACTGAAGTCCAACTAAATATATACTAAAGTGGAACTATTGCAAGTATACCTCCTGTACACTTTAAATATCTTGCATTTAAAGACCAATATTATTTAGAAATCATACAATCATCTTCAATAGTGAAAATAAAACTCATTTTAATAATATTAAGAAATGTGCATTATGCACAAGTAGTACTACAAATAACGTTTAATTATAATTTTTATATCAGTAAGTCTCAAGCAACATGTTAGTAAATATGTTAATAGATCTGAACTTTACTTAGTAGGAAATAAATTTATTTTAAATACATTTTTAAATATATATTTTTTTTTTACATCTTACCCCTTGCTCCCGTTTATCAGAACTCATTTTTAGTGCGTGTTCAAGTCTTTGGAGATCAGCAGTGAAAAATCTCTGTGTAAGAAACATCAGTTTAGCCTGCTGAACTATCTGTTTAAGTACAGTACATTATGTTGAGTGTCACTTTGCTTGACTGTCATAGCTTAATGCATTTCCCTTGTGAGCAGGCCATTGATAATGAGCCTCATACCTCGCCTCATTCAACGCACACACAACGCAAGTAAGGTGTTGACAGTAAATGTCTGTACAAAATAGTTCAAACACTTTCTTTTGCACAAACACACACAGAAAGGTTACGAAAGGTAACTATGCACAACACACACTCTAAGTGTAGCGGGGGAGGTGATGATGGCCGTGACAGCCGTGTGTACAGTAATCAGAGGCTGGTCACTTCCTGCAGACTTCCCTCTTCAGCCCACCAGACTTCACCTCGCTGTTTCCCCCAGAAGATTAGTTCTGCTGTTTCCTGAGCACCAATTAAAGGTCCAACACAGGGCCAAAGCTCACTGAAGTTACAGGGTCATACATGGGCACATGTGGCACAGAAAGAGAAGGAAAGGAAGAAGTATGTGGCATGAAATCATAGGGGAAGTCACCTTTGAACTTATGTCACCTTTGAATTGCTTGTTTACTTTCAGATGCATTTCGTTTATGGCCTATGTGTTTAAACCATAAGGTGCTCATGTTTATGAACTATTGGTTTGGCTGAGGCAGTTACAAACTTTAGTACTCAAGGGAGTGATAGGGTTGCTTTTCCCTTTAAACCACATGTGTTATTATTCAAGTGGTCAGCTTTAAACACACCATTTTTAACTTGCTCAGCAGGATTTTTTTTCAAACTGTTACTCTGCCATGACAGTAGTTGACTTGAAAGAGAAAACTGACTGTAAAAGAATATGGCTAACACCAGAGGTGCCCAATTTTTTTACTACGAAGGGACACATTTCAGTCTTGATTGAGGGCTGTGGGTCGAAAGTAAATTTTGCAGTACATCCAACTATATGTGACCCTGGACCACAAAATCAGTCATCGTTTTTGGAAAATTAGATTTATACATATGAAAGCTGAATAAATAGGCTTTCCATTGATGCATGGTTTGTTAGGATAGGACAATATTTGGCCGAGATACAACTATTTGAAAATCTGGAATCTGAGGGTGCAAAAAAATCTAAATATTGAGAAAATTGCCTTTAAAGTTGTCCAAATTAAGTCCTTAGCCATGCATATTACTAATCAAAAATTACGTTTTAAATATCCTAATGATTTTTGGCATAAAAGAAAAATCGATAATTTTGACCCATACAACGTATTTTTGGCTATTGCTACAAATATACTGGTGCTACTTATGACTGCTTTTGTGGTCCAGGGTCACATATTATATTAAATTCAATAAATTAAAAAAGTTATATTCACTTATATTCTCTATTTCAATGCAAAAATAAAACAAGAAACGTGAAACAAAATGATAAATTAGAAATGAAACTATCCTTCAATGGCGTGTTTTTCCCTATTTTCTCCCCTTATGATCTAGTATGTTAGGTCAAATCAAAGGTCATCACAGGCCAACTTTTGGGCTTCTCTGGCTTATGCTAATGTCCATTAAAGCACCCCGTAATACTGCAATTTGTAACAAACACTAGTATGTGTTGTATTTTCAGTGTAACTTCTTCAGTGTATCTTACATACCTAGTAGCTTTTGTGCTCATATACTTGCATAAAGTGTTTTGTATCTTAGAGATGAAAAAGCTGTCATTTATTCATTTATCATTTATTGACCCTCATGTCATTCCAAACCTGTATTAAAACCTGACATTCTTTCTTCTGTAGAACACAAAATAAGACATTTTTGAAGGATGGGGTCGATGAAACAACATTGGACCCCATTGACTTTCATTGTATAGACAAAATTAACCATGCTGAATAGAATTTTGTTCAATAAAATAAAGAAAAGTCATGCTGGTTTGGAACCACATGAGGGTGAATAAATGATGGCAGAAATTTCATTTTTGGGTGGACTATCCCTTTAAACAACAACAAGTGGTGTGCTTGTATCGATCACAGGTGCTTACAGTCTCAGCAGTTTTTGGAAATATGTGAGCTCTATAAATGTATGTTCAGAAGGACAAATGGCTTTCCATGCTCTTTCAGTACATCTGGAGAGAGCAGATTTCCTGTATCATTCTTCTCTCGAGCTCAGGGACACTGCGCACCAACACTGTCCACACACACACACACACACACACACGCTCCAACCTACAGTTCCTATCCTTTGTCAGACTTGTCAAGACACTTGAGTATCCGGCCTTCTTTATCGGCAAACCTGAGGGCAACTATGACAGGCCTAAGGAAACACCAGAGACCAGCTCAAGAGTAAATTTAGCCCTGACCTGACAGCTTGTCTCTTTGTCTGCCTGACAGGAGCTCGACACATCACTCTGGGCACCATTGATTACGATTCTGAGCTCATTGTGCCTTCTGTGTCACTTGAAGTGATATTACTCGAATATTTCCTCTCTCAACTGTCTTTACCTCTGTCCTCTAACTGACAACAACATGAACTAAACTTCATTAGCACAGGTTTAGCAGTCAGTCGTGCCAGAGGCAAATTTGTTGTCTGGTTTATAATTATTTGCTAGTTGATCTTAAAAGAGGAATAGCTTTCAAATATGAATGTGAAATGAGTGTTAATTTCTCAACATATTCATAATAGCTTCCCCTGAGGTTGGCAACAAGTTACAGTAACTTTGATTCAAAGAAACTTTTCAAAGATGGACCACGCTCTTTTTTTTAACTTTTGCATTGAGTTTTGATATGTGTTGTCACATTGCAAATTATGAAAGCAAAACTGATGTTACTTAGTATTTTCTTACACTCCAGTATAATTGCAGACAGATGTAAAAACCAATAATTTCTTCTCAAAATCAGTCATTGTTCTAATTAATAGCTCACTGGTCAGAAGCCATGGGCACATGAAAGGGTAAACATTGGTAAATGAGTGATAAACACAAGAAAAGATGTTAAAATATGTTTATTTCATTAAATTATTTATTTTTAGGTATTTCTTATCTACCATTTTATTTTTGAAATAGTACAGCAATTACAAGAAAAAACAATAAATGAAATAGCTGTCAAAAAGACTGTTGACCCCTGCTCAAGCTCATGGGCATTTAAATGCAATTATAAGTTACAGATTCTTTACAATTAAACAGTCTGTTCAGCTGTATCAGCTACCATTGCATATTTTCCAGTAAGAGGTTTCATTACCTTTTCTACATAATCATGACCTTTGTAGCACACTTCAGTACTTAGGTTATTTTACCTTTGTTCAAGAACTCTTGCTACAGGTTACATATTTTTTTCTATACTTCCTGCTGTTATGCACAATTGTGTTTTTCTCTTTGCACTGCTATGTTTTTCTCTTTTTTTATCTTAATTCAAATATTTATTTAGTCATTTAGTTAGCGATTTTATCATATTTGTTTAGTATCTTTATTATATTTATTTTTAATAAAAAAAACAACTTAAACTTAATTTTTCAATGAATAAAATAAAAAATAAAAAAAATTAAAAACCTTTTTACTGTTGTACCAATGCTGTATATGAAGTAAAAAACTTTGAAACTGAATTTTGCAGACTGTTGCTGCTTGTGTGGCTCCCCCTCACATCACTATTCTTGTTTGTCAGAATGAAGAGAACAGAAAACTCCCATCTCTCTCAGCAGGTGCGACTCATTGAGGTGAACACAAATAGATTGCACTGTGCCACTAAAAATATTTAAAATGATTTTTTTTTTTCAAAACAGAAACTGGTTTAAATTTATATTACCTGTATTTCCATGACATAATTATCAGATTCAATGTTAGTTCTATGGAAAATAAAAACAACCATGTACCAGAGATGAAAATACAGTTTTATGCATTGATTATTTTTCTTTTTTTTAGGAAACTGTGACTGATTCAAACATATTTTTATTACATCCCAGCATTCCCGTTGTGAATGAATTCCTGCAATCAGGACTAAAGGTCAGCAAAACACATCAGTTGAGTTTTGTGAATTAACATTTTATTCAGCATATTATTAACTGCAGTTATTTGATTTATAAGCAGAATTGTCTTTGTGCATTAGATATTTCATGGTAAATATCCTATATATCATAATCTTATACTTTCAGTCAATCCTTCAGCTAAAATTACTACATTGCTGCCACGGTTCATGTCAGCATTGTCAGCCTTTGAGTCACCAAGAAGGATCACAACCTGCTTAACCACTCCGGCACTGATGACCATTCTGCGGCTCAGTCAGAAGACCTTGTGGTATCTTGCGTCTAAACCTCCCAACTTGTCATCTGTAGTATGTGTCTTCTTGTTGTAACTTGCACTGTGTGCATTATCCATATTTTCCATTGTAGGTGTCTGCATTTGATTTTAACCCTTGTATGGTGGTCGGGTCTGTGAGACCCGTTTTTACTTTTTATCAAAAGAAAAATGATACTATTAATTATTTTTTCAAACTCAGACTCATTGGCCTTGGCTCATTTTCTGTGAAGAACATATATCAGAACACATTTTCAATGACCTATCACTGTACACCCCCCCTACACACTTATATTACATACAGCATGTTCGGGTCCACTGGACTCGGAGCTAGTAAAAGAGTGGAAATTTTAGGTCCTGTGTACCTTCACTCTGCTCTCCTATTGTCTGGGCCTGCTATTAGTATGTGTGTGTGTGTGTGTGAGAGAGAGAGAGCGTCTGTAAGAGTATGAGTGTAAGTGTGAGTTTTGTGTTTCTGCCCCTGCCATTCCCGCACAAGGTTGTAGCACTTTAATTCATAAATGTGATCCAACAAAGGTAAAGTGCAAATTTTGACCACAAATGCTGTTTATATTGCTTGTAATTGGGATGAAGTAAACATCTGTTGAGTATTTTAACATAAAATTTTTGATTGTGTTGAATTAAAAACCCAAAACTGCAGCGGGTCCACCAGACCCACGAACACTGGCTGAGTAACAAAAATATGAACACCACACAAGGGTTAATACAGACAACAAAACATTTACCCACCTAACTGCATTTTTATTTATTTATTTTTAATTTTTTTAGTTACCAGATTTACAATGTATTTGTATTTAATTTAGAAGATTTATGTATCATCGTGTATTAAAATATGATCATTTTAGTTTGTATTTACATATGGAACATTAAAATCAATATTTAAAAAATTGAGGTTTAGTTTATTAGATCATTTCTATATTCTCAAATTTTAAAAGTAACCATTTTTTGGTTAAAAAAAGGAGTTGTCTTGTTCCACTGACATCATCTGCCAAGAAAAATCGAGCGTAGGTGTGTTGTGGCAGGGATTTACTGATACAGTTTATGTTAGGCATCCTGTCAGGGAGCTCATGATTGTGAATGTGAGTGTGTGCATGTGCGTATGTGTGTCTGTACGCATACGTGTGTGTGTGTGTGTGTGTGTGTGTGTGTAAATGTGCATCTGAATGTCACCACCTGGCACGAATCACGCGGGCCCCACGGTTTGATAGACCCACAACAGGTGTGTGGAGGCACAGCAAACACCCTTGACTCCTGACAGGTGTTGAAGTTTGGGTTTCAGCCCAGACTGCGCTGCATTTGCTTGTGACACTCACATTAGTCACCGACTCGCTCGCCGGACCTCTGCCTCTAATAGCCAGCTAGGTATGCTAATCCTTCCATGGGCCATAAATGTTAATAGCTTACTAGGTACGGTAATCTCAAGTGGTGACATTTGGTCTACCTTAATCTGAAGATGTATTAGAGGAGGAGGGGTAAAGGATGGAGGGATAGTAGGATGGGTGGATGGGTGGAATTACAATGATCGTATAGTGGGGCACAGGCGAGTAAAATGTATAATTTGGCTTAACTCACTACATTATACTGCTGTGCATGCTGGGGGTTCCAAATCCGGTAGGCTGTGGGGGGTCCAAATCTGAGGCTCTATGGGTAAAAACATAACAAGCACTAAGAGTAAAAGATATAATGCTACTTTAATGATCCTGTACAGTACAGCATTTGCTTATTTGTATGAAGCATGAAGGTTGTTGTGGGAATATGGCGTCAGATCACACCGGAAATGGCTGATATCAATATGGAAGCCCATTTTAGCCTTAGAGTAAAAAAATAACAACTTTTTTTTTCTCACAAATGTGACTTTATTCTCAAAATTGCAACTTTATGTCTCTTAATTGTTTTTTTCTCACGCAGTGTGACTTTTTATTTCACAGTTGTGACCTTGTTGCTCAAAATTGGCTTTATAAATTCATAGTATGTAGGAATACTGTGTAAACATACCTGGTATGTGTAAACATAACTGGCAATAAAGCTCATTCTGATTCTGATTCTGATTCTGAATGTGAAATTATATCTTATAATTTGCGAGTATTTCTAGTAACTGCAACTTAATTAATTTCTTTATTTAACATATCTCACAATTACCTATTTTTTTTTATTTACTTTGAGGTGGAAACAGGTTTCTATTAGTGCTGTCAGACGATTAACCCTTGTGTTGTGTTCAGAACCCTATCACACTTGCGAGGTTACAGAGCAAAAAGGACCCGGCCTCATAAAATTGCTTATAAATCACTCATTATGCTATATTATCACCAAAGATTGGATTCAATCTTTTTGTCAACTTCTTTTCTTTCATTTAGGACTGGTTTTGTATTTCTATTTGCTTCTGATTAATCGTAGGCCTCATTTATCTGAGAGTAGGCACCTCATTTTTTGAGTGAAAAAAGCATTATTTATGAATAATTTTCACAATATTAAATAAAAACTGAAGAAAATTTGCACTGTTTATCACACTAGTGTACTTTAATGTTTAATCAGGGAGTTTGTTTTGAAAGGCTTTTATTTTGTACAAAATGGCACAAAGTCACACTTGTGGTGTTCCCACACTTCTGGTGTTCCCGGTCAAAAATGACCCGGCCTCAAAAAATTTCTTATAAATCAT
>NW_015555736.1:199286-217382 GCF_001515605.1 Sinocyclocheilus anshuiensis | reverse complement strand
TGTGTATATTTATTATGTATATATAAATACACACACATACAGTATATATTTTGAAAATATTTACATGTGTTTACATATAATTTATATTATATATATTTAATATATAAACATATTTTTCTGAAATATTTACATCCATGTGTGTGTATTTATACATACATAATAAATGTACACAGTACACACATATATTATGTAAATAAAAACTTTTATTTTGGATGCAATTGATCACAAATTATCGTTTGACAGCACTAGTTTCTATACATTTGCCATCAAGCCACTACAACACAAAAGTACTGTTCTCATTTATACTGTTCTTTCTCTTTTATATATATATATATATTGCAAATGTAAGCAAATGTTTTGACTGTACAATTAAGTTACACAAAGCAAGTGCTAGCACATAGAAATGCTGCAATTCTGTAGTCATAAAGTCTGATTTATTAATGGAAACACATGACATTTACAGGAAGGCCTCTAAACAGGAACCTGGTCAGGAAAAGAGCTGTTGCACCATATTAAAGCAGTAATCAGAACGAAAGTGAATCATACAGGAGCTAAGGTGTGCCTCCCATCTGTGCGGTCCTGATGTCTTTCAGAGAGGGTCAGGAGGTCACAGTCCTGCTGTACACTGTAAGATTTGGAACGAAGAGTCTGCATTATGTTCAGGTCAACAAACCACAGTGTACAAAATTGCATATAGACCATAATGCACTCACTTTTCAATACAAAAATGAGACACTGAAGTCGTTTTAGTTTAGACTTGATGTTGATGTAATGACTTATAAGCCTCGGTCGAGATCGTTACACAATTAATAGCCCCTTAACGCAAGTCTTTTCTAAGACACGAGTGTAATCACGTCACAGAACCTCGTCCAAAAGCACTAATCCTCCTTTATTTTGTAAGCTGATAGAGCAACCATATGCCCCTGCATATCACTCACTCAATTTTAGGTGAAACCAAGCCCTGACCTCCCCTCACCAAAATAGTGTTATATTTCCAAGGTCTATTATTAATCTGTACTTTTCCCCTCTCAGGATTAGGCCACAGCGCTCCCCCACTCTTCTCTTTTCCACTTAGACAGCTATTATTGCCATAGATGCACTCAGATTAGTCATGTGTTTATGTTGACAGTGGCTGTAGCTGGATTAGGTCATGCTTGTGGGACACAGGGGAGGGATGTTTGTGTCCGTCTGCATGCGCATCAAGGGCCCCCGTCTCGTTTGACCTGCACCTAGAGTCTCCCCATGCTAAACTGACAATAGGTCGGGCAAGACCCTCGCCACATTCAGACATCCATTGTCCTGAGACGCAGAGGGGGTGGAACGGGTGCAGCTTGATGGAGCGAGAGTGGTGACAATTAAAATATGGGACAGAGTAACATCATAGGTGTCATGAAAGATTTGAGAAAGAAAGTTTGAGTCAGTAATTCCAAAGTAGTTGTCCTTTTTATGACGGTGTCAGACTGCAACACATGCAATATTAATAAAATGCATCGTTAATGGTGGAAAAACATTTTTTTCCCAGTGTCTCACCCTGGTGGGTAGTTTATACAGAGATTGTGTCTCTTACAATGCTGCAAGATGTACTTAGGCAACAGTGTGTGTGTGTGTGTGTGTGTTGGTTTGTTGGGGAGGTGACTAGGAGCTCACGTGATCAAAGTATGGTAAACCTTTACTCAGGTTTTTGTTGACTCATTCTCTCAGTTCTCTTTTATATTTCCAAGAATTTGCTGATTTTAAACGAACTTTGCCTAGACTAAACCATGTCACTCTCGTCTACGTGAGGGGCTAATGGCACTGCAGATGATGAGGCAGAACTTCCCTCTTTCCATCCGACGCCCACAGGTATTTTGTCAGCAGTCTATGTTCTGTGTTTTTGTGGCAAAATCAGGCCTAACTAGTTGTTCAGTACTGGAAAAGACTCAGACCGTTCGGTCTTCCCCTTGACTTTTTCCATCTGAAAGATCAATGATAGTGGTCTCTGATGTCCTGTCAAACATAGTTGGTAAAGCTGTATTGAGTGAAGAAAGGATTTCATTCTCTGCTCTCAAGTTTTGTGAAAACAGTAAACTCCCCCAGACTGATGATGCAACAGGAAGTTTTGCTCTCATTAAATGCTGTGATAGTTTGATTTGTTCTCAATGTTCACTGGCTTGGCAGTGGTTAATGTTTTTTTTTTTCTTCAGCCATTTCACACTTGATCAATACTTGACAGAATTTATTAAATATTTTATATTATTATTATTATTTGTTTCCAGTGATGCCAAAACAAATATCTAACAAGCAGTAATGATTAAGTCCTAACAATTTAACAAAACTAAATTCAGGGCAAACGATGGAGAGAGCAGAGGAATCTTGTTATAAATGAGACAAAGGGATCATTTGGGAAAATAAGTATGTGGGTGAAACGTAATAATATGAGGTCACGTTGGTTTCTATCATTGTGAATGGCAGTTGGAGAATCAGGAATTGAATATATGCCGTTTTATCCTCGGAATGTATTAGTGAGAAATCTCGCGAGGGGAGCTGATTCCAGTCAAAGTGAATGAGTAATACAGCAGAACTTCTGCTGCCAACTGACACAACAGCACACACAGAACGGTTAGCTGAGCACCGTCCTTGTTACACTAGATTATTTCGTTTACTTCTCCAGAAAATAGGTCATAGTGTCTCAGAATACAAAAAAAAAAAAAAATCGACACAAATAAATTTCTAGGTTAGGGTTTTATTCTCTCGACTATGATCCAATTTCACGCCACACTCTACAGCGGCACAAACACATTTATAAAATAAATGCATGAAGAGGGAAAAAGAGTGAAATCAGCGTCAAGTGTTTTATGGACAAAACAAGTAATATTGAATATTATATGATCAATTTATTAAAAATAAAATGTTATTATTATGATTATTATTATTATTATTATTATCATCATCATCATTATTATTATTATCATTATTATTATTATTATTATTATTATTATTACTACTGTTGTTGTCATTATTATTAGAATAATAGGCGTCATGAGCGAAGAGGGATTTCCAAGCAAGTGTGCAATGCTCGAGCAATTTCTAAATAAAATGCATCGATTAATATAAACGCCTCCAGTGAAATCCAATTGGTCTTTAATGAGTACATCAAACAGCACTGACATTTTATTGGTCAATTAGAAATCCATACAAAAACAAATGCATGAATTTAGGGAGGGTAAAATTCTTCACACTGTACCAATCAGAGTGCCTTTAATAAATCACGGAGTGTTGTATTAAACTGAAAGATTAAGGGCTAAAGACAGCTGTGGAAAGGGGGAGAACGTTTGAAAAAAATATCGAGATTTCTTGCAATAGCTTTGATTTTGGTGTAAATAAATGATTCTTGATCGCCCGCTGCAACGAATTCATCGGGTCTAGCTTGAAATATGCAACATAAGGTCACTACACTATCACTTTTAATTGCACTGTGCACCCTGGAGCCCGTAAACAGCCTGCATTTTATACAGTGAATCACATATAAGACATACGCGTGCAAATATGCAACATACATCACCGCGCAAGACAATGAAATGCTAGGTGAAAGAGCGCGCGCACGCACACACCACACACAGGTGAGCTACCTGTCAGATCACTGCATATTTTCTGCTCCTCTTCCTTAAGACCAAGCTGTCGATGCTCGAGTTGTAATCATTCTTGCTCTGTTCCGCTTACAGGATAGAATGTCCACCGCCTCACCTTTCCAAAGTCGCACCTGTGTTGCAGAACGACAGACGCGAGCACCTGATGTGGCTCATCAGACGACCTCAGTGCTTCTCCATCTATCCCGCCGTGTAAAGATAGGTGGCGTGTGTGTCAGAGTCTCGGAGCGCAAAAGTAAAAGAGAGAGCGCAGAAATGTCATCTGAAGAGGCGGAACACGTCAGTGCGTCCTCAGGTTTGTTCCGTGTTGTGGCTCACAGAGATCAGTCCAAACCTGTCCATCAGGAATAACGGTCCCTCATTATAGAGCAGAGTCCTCCTCAGCGCTCCAAACATCTCTGTGGCGTTTGCCTCCCCTCTAACCGGCTCTTTGGGGAATTGTCATATAGAATCGGGTAGGTGAGCCTGTTTCGTGTGTACTTGAGTCCTTGTGGATGCTTTTTATACACCCTATTTGACTTTTTGAACCCCCTCCCGAATACGCGATTGCAATCAACTTGGCTTCAGCCGGCGCAGGTGAGAAAGGTGCGCGCGCCTCACGGATGCTGACACAACTTCATGCAGGGATGATGATGATGATGATGATGTCGCTCGTTACATTTATTAGTGCATGTTTACGCGTCTCTCATAAACGGATGCTTTCCCGTTAGACAACAACATAAGAACCCTTTTCTGATCCGCATCTCTTCAGTCTTATTTTAGATGTTAGGTACATGACTTTCAGTTTAAATATTTAAACATATTTAATTGCAAAAATAAGCTACAAAAATAATCATTTTAATTTTGTCATCAGCATCCACAAATTTTCCAAGACTTACACTTGCTGTGATGAAAGGGTAATGTAGCTTTTTATTTGTTTGTCTATCATGTTTGGATTCCGTGTGTTATTTTTAAGGATTCGTCTGCACAATACTGCAGGTTTTATTAGCTACATTAGATAAGCTGACAATTAAATATTTCTAATGTACGATATATTATAAGCAGTTATTAGAAGAGTATACACGTAGCATGTTTTGGTTAGGTTGATTTTTTTTTCCTAAAAAAATACAATTTTTAAAAGGAAAATATAACCAAATAATTCTTAATAAATACAGTTTCTCTTAGTATTTTAAAACAAAAAGAAATATACTACATGAAATTCGGTCAAGCAGTCGCCTATAAGTCAGGCAACAGAAATTACGAAGCCAATATTTACATCTATCAGACTTACAAAGTAGTGCACAAGATTAGATGCCTATTACTTAAAGCTGACAGAGGGGGGAAATATCAAACTACACAAAGCATTTCCACTAAACACAAGTTGCCGAAAACTTTAATTGCATCTCATTCTTTGAAGTGCTCTATACGCACAGCACATGCTTTATGGTGACTTGAAGGTGTCGGTCTGTCGGTCTGTCCGTCCGCCTTCATTCGCACTCACGAGCTGCTTGCTGTCCGATCACACACACACTCACTCACACACACACTTCAAAAGATCAGACGACGCGCAGGACGCTCACGGTCCCTCTAAACAAACCCTCCTGGACAACTTCATTCGGACTTCTCAGTCACTCTACCCCCCCCAAATATCATTTGGTCTCCTGTGAGCGACACACATCCTCCTTCCTGCCCTGAGAATCCAATTGTTGCCGTGTGTGTGTTGGTTGCTAGATCTTGGATGAAGGAGCGGAGCCCATGCGGACTGCTGCCATCTGACCCACTCTTATCAATGAAGCAGGAGATCATGGCGGAGGGTCCCCGGTGTAAGAGGAGAAAACAGGCCAACCCGAGGAGAAAGAACGGTAAGAAAGTGACTTATGGCGAAAAACCGAACTCCGGCTTGTTCTCGCGTCTTTAAAACACAGTTGGATTTGGGTGAGATTGTGCGTTGTCAAACGAAGCGCTGTACGGAAGAGTGCGGAAAACTCAGCGACAGTGTAAATTATTTTCTTGTGTGCTTAAGGTAGAAGTCTACCGGTCTGAAGTGTTTTCATTGCCGTGGAATTTTTTAAGTGGTAACAGAGTAAGAGTTTGAGGGAGAGTTCAGATGTGAGCGTCTATTATCTCACAGCAGTTGGATTTGGGTGAGATTGTGCGTTGTCAAACGAAGCGCTGTACGGAAGAGTGCGGAAAACTCAGCGACAGTGTAAATTATTTTCTTGTGTGCTTAAGGTAGAAGTCTACCGGTCTGAAGTGTTTTCATTGCCGTGGAAATTTTTAAGTGGTAACAGAGTAAGAGTTAGAGGGAGAGTTCAGATGTGAGCGTCTATTATCTCACAGCACAAAACCGTTATGTGTGTGTGAGTGCGTGCGCGCTCGCTCGCGTGTATTCTGCTGGACACAATACGGCTCTAAAATACTTTTAAATGCTTAAGAAAGTTGTTTTGAGTTATATGTGAAGTTGTACAGTTATACTTTGGACTTCTGTCTTTGCTGAAGTTGTAAAGGAGTGAAGTACTGCTGTATGGTTACAGGTTATGTGTTGGGACACTTTTCGTCACTTTCTTAATTTATATGTAGTCACAATTGTTATGACTTATTGAACACATGACTTTTGGATTGTGTTGAAGGCATAATTGAAGCAAAATTAAGTGACTAATGCTTTTGTTGGAATCCTAAGGGAAAAACAAGCCTAAAAGAAAAGTCCTGGTGCCATAGTACTTAATGGCCTGAGGAGCATTTTAGACACAAAGAAAAACAAACTAATCTTCAGACTATCACTCACGCTGTCCTGTCTTTCTTTTATTGATAAAAATATTTTTTTTGTAAGAGGAAAATATTTTATTTTAATCGGGACAGTAATATTTTTAAAATACTTCTGATTATGTTGTTCAATCTGTGTTTTATGCAAATACATTGCTTTGATTATTTTGGTGTTTTTCCAGATATTCCCGGACTCTGTTAGCTATGTTTGTCCACGATACTTTATTAAATGCGATCTATTGATTTTATAAAAATCAATGTATCCTGTCGCGGAGTGTATGACACTAAATAAACTCGATGGTTTGAAACTTATTTTCATACAGGGGCAAAAACGAGTGAGGCGGTTAATCAGTGATTATCTTGTTTCGGATTGAAACAGAAACGCATCATGTTGAGTTTATGATTATTTTCAGATGTTGTTTGAAAATTGTGGCTAAGGCAAAAAATTATTGCTCACTTATTTAACTTTTGGGGACACTATCCTTTTTTATTCTTTTTAATGTCAAAATGTCGTTGAGGAGAATAAGCAGAGGACTACATAAATAATAGGCTAGCCTACATATCGAGCGATGACTATAAAACGAGTGTTGTATGGAACGTGAGTTGAGTAGAATGTTTTGAATCGTCTTAACAGTACGTTATAATATAAATGTAAATAATACAGCCTAAATAAAACACACATATTAATAATACTTTCAGTTGAAAAACTGCGCTTTTAAGCTTAGATATAATTCCGTGTAATTAGTTAGCTGACTTTATTATTATTTTAAATGATCCTTTAGCCTACAATTTATTACTGAATGTATAAATTCGAGTGTTTACATTATTGCCCCATTAACGCAGTAAAGTAATTATTAAAAAAATACACATTTTTGCCCAAGTTACTGAATATTAAAATGACAGATTCGTTAAATAATGAATCCAAATGTATTTTTATAGTTTGTAGTTCAGATCCTCTTCTCTGGCAGCGCGGCCCCACCCCACTGTTTCAAGGGCCCAATGGGAGGTCACATTAGGCCCTATGTGAAACTCGATCCGCTCTCTGGCTGCAGTTGTGTTGTGGTTGTCATTTACCCTCCCACACCCCCAACCTCCCCCTTTTTTTCACAGCACGTCACATCCAGCTGTGAGGGCCAGCTTGACAAAACTGTCAAGAGGCACAAGACTATAAAGTTGCAGCGTTCTATAGATTGCCTTGGTTCTGTTGTTGTGTGTTGATTTCTCCTTAATGACAGATCACTGTAAGCTTGTTGTAATGCTCAGCCGCATTGGTTTTTAATTTCTCTCAGGTTTTTCCTGATATTAGGCATAATTTGTCTATGATGTGTTCTACAGCTGTCACTTTAAAATTTCTTTGTGATTCATTCTTGTTTTTTGGCTTGTTTAGAAACCGATGCTGGAGCTGCTAATACAAACGATCAGAAGCCTTTGTGAGAAGTCACTGCATTGAGTCACAGCAGTTAACAGATTAAATCACTTGTTTCTATGAAAGGAACATTGTGTGATATTTGTTCGGATGCCATAAAGAGGCTAGCAGGTTCACCGAGACAAAGCGCTAAGACAATGGCTTGTCATTGGGGCATCTCATTGGCATGCTCTGATAATCGGCAGTACCAGGGTGTCTAGTGTACCGTCTTTGGCACGTAACGCGCACAACTGGGCCATTGTGAATGCAGCTGCAGCAGATACCTTTCACCCTCCTTCTTTAACCACTTCCTGCTAAATACGTCTTTAAAAAATAACAAAAACATAAATTCTCACAATTAATTATTCATGCATTTACAAATAGAGGTCTCACTCTCTAAAACACATGTACACACCAATCTCAAGTAGCTCTCCAGCAGTACCATCATCTGTGCTGACCTGAATGCCTTTCATATCTGCTATGCCATGTTTCAGCCACCCCCTTTCCTTCTCTCTCTCTCTCTCTCAATTTTTTCCCTCCCTCACTCCCTCTCTCCCTCCTCCACCACACACCCCCTCAGTAAACACCCCCGAGGGCAGAACAAAGAAAAGGAGCTCCTCTCCTCTTTCTTAATCACAATTCAGCCCTTTCACTGCCGCCAGGCCACTCTCTCGCTTTCAGCATCCCAAAGCCAGAGATGAAAATAGTGCAAGAGAGAAAGGAGAAAGGGAAAGCAAGAGCGAGCAAGTGAGGAGAGAAAAGGTGGAAATTATGATCTAGAGGTATAGAGGTAGAGTGACATAACTTTGGTGCCTCTTTGCGATTGTTAAACTCCCTTGGTTACACTACCCACACTGGTCAACTGCCCTAGCTGAAGGATGGGGTCCTCACTAATGGCTAGATAATGTTACTGGATGCCAGTCTGGAACTATTACCGGCCAAATAGCAGACAAGAGAGAAAGAGAGAGAATAGGGAGGGACTTTGAGAGACAAAAAGAGAGAGACACTGATAAGGTTAGCAATAATTGAGTGAGAGAAAACAAGTTAGTGTGTGTGTATTGAATGGAAGCTGGGGGCCAGTGGAATGGAGGGGCGAGCAACAGATTGTTTTATGGACCCAAAAGAAATATCACAGGTGCTTGAGACTATGCAGAATCCATTTTTAAAGTGTTGCGACAGATGTTAGGTGTTAGTTGTTTATGTTGTCACTTTGTAGCAAAATCACACGCTCAATTTTAGCTCACTCATTTTGACTAATTTCCTATGGTTATATTTTTGTTTCCCCCCACCCCTAAAGTTGACATACATCTGCCATATTCAAGATAAGCCAACAACCCAGGTATAGAGATAAGAGAAACGAGACGTTGGTCTTTAGAGATCCGTGGATTTGTATGGGTGGCGGGACAGATGCCACTCTCAGGACCGACACTTTCTAGCAGTCCATCGCTTTCACAAAGTGAGACAAAACATCCAGTCAGGGGCCAAACGCCTGTGCCTTTTCACTGACAGACAAGACATCCATTATTGTGTTAGTCTTTCATTCGTTTTTCCCCCTGTACCTCAATAGGTCAGGGATCACAAATGCAAATCCACAGGCATACCGAGAGAGAGAGGGAACATAAGAATACTCAAATGCACCATGTGATATGAATTCTTAATTTTATCTGTTTCGCTCCCTCCCCCCTCGACTTTTTTTTTTGTTTGTAAGAAAAGGAGATTATCTGTACACCTTCATTCAAGTCCCCTCCCCTTTCAGCTGGGCCAAGCTGTGCAGGATTTAGGCCGATTTACTTCAGCAAACACCTATGGACACTGGGGAGGGGACGGACCCTGCTTGGAAAGAGGGGGTCCTTTGTTTGCTGGGGTGCAGAAGGCCTAATGCTTCACCGGGCGGCCGTATTATCGCATTAAGCTGTATGCTGGTGGCCCAGGGAGGCTGGTTAAAGCTAAAGCAGTCTGCTATCTGCCAAAGACAAGAGAACATACATTAGTGTAGAGATGTGCCCCCATTGTGTGCCTCAAACTTCTTCTCTGGACGCGAAAGATTAGATGGTTCTAGGTAGAGGAGTTGTCTCGGGAGCATCTGCAAAAAGTGCATTGGTACATGCCTATTTAAAAGCTTGAAGCTTGTGTTATTTTTGAGTATTTGCTAGGAGATGCTTAGATTCCTAAATACTTTGTGGCAGGAAAATGTCTAACCGTGGCATAACTATGGTGTTTTTATTCCAAGTTAAGCCCATCCCCCATTTTTTTCTCCCCAAGCTAATGCAGAGAGCTTTATCTGACTCTGTTCTCCTAACATCTGTCACCGCTAAGAGGGACAGGAGAACACCATCGGAGGCTTCGTTAGTCCTGTGTCACTTGTGACTAACAGGAATGGGCAATTCACAGTAGTGAGTCTGTTCCCTTCTCTTTTCTCTTGCTCTCCCACTCTCTACTAGATGATACAGCTTAAAATTCCACAGATCTTGTTTTATGCAGTCCATCGCTACATTGGGTGTGGGCAGTTAGCCTAAGAGTGCTAAAAACACCCACACCGGCCATGGTGATCGAAATAGTGTGTAATGTTTCCGTAGTCAGTGGCTGTACTTTACAAGTTATCTGTTGTTGTTCAAGGTGCTCAGCCGTGGACGTGTATGTTTGCAGTTCAAGGTGACTGACAGAGTTTGTT
Source organism: Sinocyclocheilus anshuiensis (assembly GCF_001515605.1). NCBI lineage: Eukaryota > Metazoa > Chordata > Actinopteri > Cypriniformes > Cyprinidae > Sinocyclocheilus > Sinocyclocheilus anshuiensis. Next base: position 206,938 of record NW_015555736.1, on the reverse strand, counting down.
GTGCATCTTCCCCCTAACTAACCATGTGCACATTTTCTTCATGAGTGAGTGCAGAGTAGCGTTGTGACATTTTGTGGCGCCGAATTGCTGTTAGCCTAAACAGCGAGGATTTACCAAGGTCAATAATGAGGTATGTCACTGCAGGCAGCAGAAACAACAGTCCCCGTGATAATGAAAGGGACTAAGGTTAAGCTTGACTGGGATGTGTGTGTGTGTGTGTGTGTGTGTTTGTGAATGTAACTCGCATAAAAATTGATAAGCTTCTGATAAAAGTTGTTTTTCATGCATTTAACCCCTGTATTTTTCACCCCTTCTCGACAGTTTGGAATCACAGTTAATTGTTCCCTCAAGTCCGACTTATGTTTGCCTACACATATGGATGCTCTCTCACAAACCCCACACATACACCGTACGCACTCACATGGACATGTCCCGTTTGATTAGTGGAACACCCCTGGCAAGGTCACAGACACATGGAACAATCAATAACGGATCGGTGGATTAAGGTGTCATGACATCTGTGGACCCAGACCTCCCATGTATGAAAGCCCACTCTGTTGACAATGCTCCCGCCCTAATGCCAGATCTATATTACAGGCCTAAAGAGTCCGTGTCCATGGGCTGCGGCCTTGCTGCCAGTCATCTGTGTTTGAAGGTTTCCCCTCACCGAGCTGCTAGGAAAACACAGGCTGCGTCTGTCGGCGCATATCTTCCCTTTGCTGTGATGAGGGTGGAGATGTTGGCCTGTGATACGGTGGTTAAGTAATTGGAATAGATTGCTCTCAGAGATTAGCTTGAGTGTAATGGCCTCTTTCATTCTGACCCACAGTCACAGGCACTGCTCCGAGATCAGACTAAACATGCGCATCTATGTTGGAAGGGCCAATAGCTGTAATTACATCAGCCTTGTTATCTAAACACATACTTATTCAGTCATCCATTTTCAACATAAAAGTGAAAGTAAAAGGACTGGCATTGGGCTCTGACATCTTCCTACGACACAGATGTGGATTCCAAAGTGTGAAACGGTGGTATGTGCTATTCCCAGCACTTGCTTGGGACAAAGGGGCTGCGGGCACTGTCATAAGCAAATGTCAACTTGCTACCTCAGTAAATGAACAGTACTGTGGAATTACTCCTGACAGCATTCCTTCTATGGCTCCTGTTTAACAGACAGGCCACATTTGTAGAACCTCACTCCTCACTCCGTTCCTTGAATCTGCCGTATCTTATAATCTGAGGTGAGGTTTTAAAAGCAGTCGCCGAGCTCTGCCTTTTCCGTTTTACTGCTCCTCCGACTGTCCACCAGCAGGGCTCTTGTCGGAGATTACAGGACATAACTTTTTAAAAGGGTTGCAGGTCTAGCAATTAAAGTAATGAGGAGACTCTCTGCTCACAGAAGCCAAGGCCTGAGTGTAGTGCTGACTTGCTGCCTTTCAAGTCGATAACTCCTGGCCCACAACCTCGGGCAAGGCATGCCTGCTTCTTATCAGGGAGGATGTCCTGTGCTTTACATTCCTGGGCTAAATGATCCTCTTCCTTAGTGTAAGCGCTAGCACTCAGGAGGATTGGATCTGATGGCCCCGTCAAAGCAGCCTCTGGTCGCTACAAATGAGATGCTAGCACAGACTAGCTCTTTTGCACACTTCAACCAGAGCCTCTATTCCTAATAGGGAATCTGAGCTGTTCAAAGGTGTGGGAAGTAAAGTTTATTTAACACAGAGTGTGCAATTTTAGTCACATTTTAGAGCAGGGTTTGGTCTGTTTCTACTTGACCTTGGCTGTGAAGTGCTGAAGTTGACAATTACCTTACTGAATGATGCTAGATTTCCTTATATTGATGTACAAGGTGCCCTGAGGGTCTACTGTAACTGAATGATGTCAGCCCTTAATTGTATTCCAATTGCTAGGCGGTAGTGGGATTGAATTGCCATGTGTGCCACAGATCCAGATGGTACAACTGAACCCACCTTTTCAGGCTGGCAAAATCACAGGTCTTAATGCCATCGGCTTTTCAAGTTTTACAATGGGCCAGGCCTCGTTATTACCAGCGGCGGCCTCTTTGGCGAGACTGCCATAAAGAAAGTGTTCCTCAGCAATTAAAGCTAATGAAATATTCATGTGTGGCACCTTCCTCAGCCATCCTCGCAAATGAGTAAGCCATGCCCCCCCCCAAGCAACTCCCAGCTTTATTATGGTGGTAGCCTGGCATGTCTGCAATTAGTGCGCTGTCTAGCAGCGCTGGCTGGGTATGGCGGGTAGCGATTGGAGGAGAGGGGAGGGGAGTGTTAGGGATGTCGGAGGGGTCATGTGATGCTTTGGGAAGGTACACAGGAAATGGAAAAGGGGAAGGACTGAGCAAGCCATTTGTAATGCGAGGGTGGCACCGCCTGCTGATTCACTTCACACACCAGCTTTTCTGCAAACATGCAGGGAGGCAAGGATAGTGATATTTGTGTTGAGGTTTGAGGTGTGAGACATTGAGTTATTACATGTTATGTGAGGAATACCTATTGATGGCTCAGAGCTCCATTTTACAATGTATTCAGTTTGGATGTGATGTATCTAGTATTGGAAATTCCTCTTGTCATGTTGTATTAAAAAACAGCTGTGAGCTTTTTTGTTAAACAAAAGCTCACAGCTGTCAATCCACTAGTTGATCTTTCACACAAACACACACACAAAGTTTGTTTCTCTTCTTCCTTCATTCTCTCTCTAATGTCTCACACATAAAGGCAGATGGACACGAATAGCCATGACAATGTTGTTTTGTTAAGGCGAAGACAAAAGTGGGAGCAAACACTGAATAATTGTTTATTCGAGCAATTAAAGTTTTACCTGTGAACTCTCCAGTTATATAACACACAACTTTTTTAGTTGTTATGGCATTCAGGACTTCAGCATTGATTTAAATTATTTTATTGCACCAATCCTAAATTTGCATTAACCAAAGACTTTACCCATCTCCACTTGCCTCTCTCTGCACTTGACGTCCCAGCCTCACCCAATCAGTGCACCTCATGTCTTTTTTTCTCTCCGTTAGGTTGGGCAAAGCAGGAGGAGGAGGTGAGGTGAGGAAGCAGGGGGGCGGTGGGTTTCAGTTGTTGCAGGTTGCGTCATGGGACCCGCAGTGTCCCCTTTTGTGCAGCACGTCAAATGTGGTTAACATGCGGCCATTTATCTGCAAAGCCCCCTGGGTGTACAATGGCCTGGCTGTGTGTGTGTGTATGCAGAGGGGGAGGAAATGGTAGAGCAGTGGGCTTAGCATCGGAGCGTTCCCATTCTCTTTCCCTGTCGCTGTCACCTCCCCTCCTCCCCTCATTTCTCCTCTTGGCTGCACACAACCCCTCAGTCATTGTTTCGTTCTTTTTTATTTCTCTCCCCCGGGGTGCTATGTGGAGCGACTAGGTCAGGCGGCATCTGACAAGGTGCTTCAGAATGTTGTGAGCTCCCGTGAGACGGATTGTTCCCCGCAAATGAGGTGTAAACCGCCAGGGTGAGAAAAAGAAGGTGCGCTTTAATTCCCAACAGCACCTAGCGTATTGCACAGTGCTTTCTGCAGAGTCAGAACCGAAAGACCTACCATGTTGCTTAGTCATTCTTTAAGAACGTTTCGTATCTGTAATGTGAAAGGTTCCTCAGATTGTGAGGTCCTTTAAGGTCCTTCAAAACAAAATCATAGCTAGCGAGACAGTTATGGCTCTTTCGGTCGCCTAGTTTGTTTTGCCTGAGCTAAGCCTCCTTTTCAGTAGTTCTTTGCCAATAGAAGTGGCATGCATGCATTTCACAGGTAACAAGATTACTCAGACCGGTGATTGACTCATTTGCCAAGGGAGCTGTTTGAAATAACCGCACAGGAGCTCAATGTGAGATTTGTTAATTTTATTTCTTCAGACGTGATACAGTCAAACAGAAACTTATGTCGTCAGTTCTGACAAACAGCCTTTGCTGTTTGTGTATGTCTCCCATAGAGAGAGCAGATGCAATAGGGTCAAGCGGCAGTGTAATGATACAAGTGATACGAGGATAGAACGTAAATGTATTTTTCCATGTGTGACTTCTCTCTTTGCATTGGTATGTGGTCACTGGCGTATATCCATTGCAGTCTGATGAGAGAGATGATTAAAACAGCACATTGATAGACAGTTTGTCACAAACTCAAAAATTCTTCATTTGACAGAACAATGCATTAGAATAGAAATAAGATAGGTGGAACTGAATTGCTTTTTGCTGAGATATTTGTTATTGAAAAGCCAGCTCATTTTAGGTTGGATGAGTCTTCAAACATTGTACTTGTACATGTTGTTTTCCTTAGAATGGGTGGTTACTGTCTCTGGAGGCAAAGAGCTCTGAGAAGCCACAGAGAGAGCACTACCATTTTCATTTTCCATGTTCTCCCTAAAAATACACCACAGTACATCCCTGCATTTTTGCGGCAGGCGCTGTGAACCTGTGAGTCCCAATGGTTGGATTTTTGTGTTTCAATCCCATGTCATGTAAGGGCAGCTGATGTGTTTGGGACCGGCCAATAATTTCCCTTTTCATCTGATTAAAGGAAGAGTAGTTTACATTAGCAGTGCCAACAAAAACCATCGGCCAAAAACGTTCCAGGAACCTCCCAACTGACCGTGAATGTTATCTATAAATTTGTCCGCATAAGCTATTTACCCTTGTTCACTTGTTGCTGCTTTTACCTTCATTTTATTTTCTTCCAGTTAAGCATACTGTCAACAGCACGTTTGCATCACATAAACAGTTCCCAAGCCAGCCCCACATTTATTTCCCATGACTGCAGGGGCGAATGTCTTTGGACTTTCTTATTGTGACTCTGAGTTGAATAGTATGAGGTGAGCAGGAAGCATATGTTTTCGTAGCTGCTCAGTTACAAATATTTGTTTGGCTTGTTTGGTCAAAAGTTGCAGCTTTATGTTTGAAATAGTTACTCACTCATAATGTTTCTCAACATAGGAAGTGGCATAAAACAGTCATACCACATAAGATAACTACGGTCGAATGTTTGAGAAAAACAGCGCGCTCCAGCTGTCTGTTGCTAGTCGACTGACGGCAATCAGCAGCGAGCTGTTGACACACGGCCATCTGTAAACATTTAAAAGGATGAGTTTGCTTACAGTCTCTCCCTTTTAATTAAAGACCCGAGATGGCGCCCACCCTTTTCCACAGGTTATGTGATAACTGCACCTCTCTGTGAAGAATGAGAAGGTCTGCTGACGTCTTCTCCAAAACACTCGAACAAGGGTGGAGATTCAGCCGTGTCCTAAATTAGGCAATCTGACATGAGCCATTACAGTGCGCGGGGAACTTACTGTTGCATTGATTTGAACTTGGCTGTTTTGAAACAGGGCTCATGTGAAATGAACTGGAGCCAATTGGATGAGATATCATTGACCTTTAAGATGACACATTTTACATTTGCTTGGCTTCCTATGATCATGCAAAAGTAGACGTATTTTCTGCCTAGGTTGTCATAAGTGTGTGTGTTACTGTACACGATGAATCGTTGGTTTATTGCAGTCACTGCTGAAGCAGAGGGGAACAGCTCTTTCTGTCTGCCAACCAAGTACGCAGGGAGAAACAAACAAACAAATAAGCAATGTGGAGTGAGACAGGAGACAGGACGGGACAGGGAGGGAGGTGGAGGGAGTGGGCGGTCAAGACGCATCGAGGAATCCTTCTGGGGCACCATGTCAACCAGTTCACCTGAAACTAATGCCCCAGCAGACACTCTCCCTTACGCAGAGCCCTAATGAGTATGAGGTTGGCGTGGGAAAGAAGACGGGGAGGCACAAATAGGTGACCCACTAGGGCAGGGTGGGGGTCATACCTCTTGTCTAAGGGGGTCTTTTGTTTGCATGTCTGAGACATGGGAATTAGTGAGACCATAGTGTTGTGGGTTATGCCTGGTATGTTATGAACAGCTTGAGGGAAGGCATATTACCCACGGATTAACAGTGTTGTAATTATATACTCCATATGATGTATGTTATCAATCAATGATTTTTTTTTAGTTTAGGGCAATTTTTATCTGTTTTTTTTTTTACTTTGGTGAAGTTTTCACTTCAAACATTGTGTATTTTCTTCTTTATTTTTTTAAATTTTTTTTTTATTTTGTGATACTTTAAGCAATAAGATGCAGGAAACATAGCAAAATAGGGCAAAACTATGAATCCTATGAATATGCTATAGGATGAAGTCAGTTTGTAGAGGTAGTCTGTTAATTCATATTGACCATGCCAATCACATGGTGTAATCCCTGTCAAACTAGAAATCTAGGTTAAATGCAAATTGATTTAAGCAATACCAGACAGTAATTAACATGTTATTTGTGTATACGTGCACTAGACCAGAAAGTCATTCATTAAGATCTGGTTATGTCTACAGTTACTATTCAAACCAATTGAAGGAAAAGTAATTATTTTTCGAATGCTCCCTAGAGCAAGAACCAAAACTGTCAGAAAATATTTTTATATGATGTGAGAGAGGGAGAAACTTGTTATATTTTTGGTAAAATATCCTGTGAGATCACAGTTAGTAATGTTATATAGCCTTGGATGTGATGAATTTGTAGACTGAAGCCTATCAGGCATGACATAATGACAAAAATTAATGTTTGAAAATAAAAACGAAACTAAAATAATATATAAATGGTGAATGTAACTAATATTATTAATATGCTAATTACTATTATGTGCCTGGTCATTATTTTAAATCTATAAGCACTAATTATCTCTTTCCTTTTTCTTTCTCTCCCTCGGTTCTGATGTTCATCTCATCCTTTTATCGACATAGGTAAGAACATCTTCATATGCACACACATTTCACAAAAGCTAAAAGCCTGTTTGTCATTGTCTACTGGTTAAAGACGCCCTCAAGAAAGCTTTAGACTTCCTCTTTATTATATTTCCTCTGCTGCACAGTAACAAAGTCACAATTGCAATACGGTTTAGCTAATTATTTGACTCATCCCTGATAAGCGGCCTCGCTGTTCTTCAGTGCTGTGTGAAGTCTATATTGCACATCCAGCTGTTCATACGTGATGATTATCTGTGCTTGTGCAGAGCTGTGTTGTCTATTATTAGATCTTAATTAGCAACAAGTTCACCATACTTCTAGATTGGCAACGTGACAACTGACTTTAGGAAACCATGCCTTTTTTGATTCGAACATAATTTTTGAGCACTGTCCACGGTTTGAGTCCGATAGAAGCTTCCTCAAACATATATAAATAAATAACACTCTAAACAAACAAACTTTGAGTGTTTACTGGACACACTGGGAGCACTTCTTGTCGTAGTCCATTAGCTTTTGGTTATGAGTGTAGGAAACGGCTTTTTAATCTTTCAGAGATCTCACAAGTGGAAATATCTGTCCTGTTGTATATAAGAGACGTGACACTACAAAACCTAAAGTTGCTTTTCACAGCAGCTAACAGAATGATTAATATTAAACCGTTCTAATAAAAGCTGCATGGTTTCACGGGCCCCTTTAAGGCAACAATATCTCTTTCCACCTGGGGAAATGAATAAATCCCGTTTCCCAACTGTGCAAAATCTGTTCTTTAATGTGTAGCACAGCACAGCCTAGCCTTCATCATGTGGGTGGGCCTGTGTTCTTCCCACTAAAATTCTAGGACA
>NW_015555736.1:193913-199230 GCF_001515605.1 Sinocyclocheilus anshuiensis | reverse complement strand
CTGGCTGAGAAATACATTCCCTCGCCAAGATGGGAGAAAGCTTCAGAACCAATGAAAAGGTGTCCCCAAGGAAGCTGGGAATGATTTGCAAAATATAACCCAGAACTCAGAGTGGTAATGGAAAACTAATTAAAACAGTTCATTTGATTTAGTGATGTGGTTTTGTTTTTGCTTTTTCAACTCTTTTTCAAATATACATTTTGTCTGTCCTTGGGTAATATAAATCAAACACGTAATAAAATATAATATTATATGTTATTCATTTATTTTATTACATCCAAGGACAGACAAAAAAAAATTGAAAGTAGGCTTAAAAAACTACAAAACTATCAAAACTACATTTTTTTTTTTTTTTTTTTTACATATATCTGTTTTATATTTATAATTCATAGTTTTATGATGTGAAAGCCTGGTTGTCTTTACATTTTCTTAATTTCAATGAGAGTAAAACTGAAATAATTGTGTTTGGTCCGTCAGATTCTCGTAGTACACCGAAAGTAAATCTTGGCGATTTAACCTCTTCCGTGAAGCCTTGAGTAAAAAATATGGGTGTTATTTTTGATGATGGTTTAAAATTTGACAAATAGATAAATACGGTGGTCAAGTCCTGCTTTTTTCAGCTTTGACTTCTAGCGAAAGTAAAACCTATTTTGTCTAGTACAAATGTTGAAAAAGTAATTCATGCTTTTATTACATCTAGATTAGACTACTGCAACTCGCTGTATTTTGGGATTGGTCAGTCAGCCCTATCCCGCTTGCAGATAGTTCAAAATGCAGCTGCAAGGCTTTTAACGAGTACCAAAAAACGGGATCATATTACACCAGTTTTACAATCTCTGCACTGGTTGCCTGTGCGCTATCCAGTTAATTTTAAAATTCTTCTCTTAGTGTTTAAATCATTAAATGGTTTGGCCCCTGCTTATTTATCTGATCTATTGACTGAACATCGGCCCCTCTTGTCTCTCCGGTCGTCCAACCAGAGATTATTATGCATCCCAATGTCGAAGCTTAAATGCAGGGGTGACCGCGCTTTCTCAGTTGCTGCCCCTAGATTGTGGAATGCTTTGCCCCACTGTATTAGATCTGCATCTTCACTATCTGTTTATAAATCCATGTTGAAAACCTACCTTTTTGACTTGGCGTTTTATCAATGAGAACTTTCTACTGCACTGTTTCTTTTAGTAATTATTTTGTATTGTCTTATTTAAATGTTTTTATTGTGCAGCACATTGGTCAACCCATGGTTGTGTTTAATAGTGCTATATAAATAAAATTGACATTGACATTGACATATATTATATTATATTATATTATATTATACTATTAAATCATATTTATGTTCTCTTCAGAAGGCCTAACCTGGGCTTCCATACCACCTCAGCAGTGCCACAAACTGATCACCTCCATGCCATGCCGAACTGAGGCAGTAATTAAAGCAAAAGGAGCCCCTACCAAGTATTGAGTACATGTACAGTAAATGAACATACTTTCCAGAAGGCCAACAATTCACTAAAAATGTTTTTTTATTGGTCGTATGAAGTATTCTAATTTGTTGAGATAGTGAATTGGTGGGTTTTTGTTAAATGTGAGCCAAACTCATCACAATTAAAAGAACCAAAGACTTAAACTACTTCAGTCTGTGTGCATTGCATTTATTTAATACATGAGTTTCACAATTTGAGTTGAATTACTGAAATAAATGAACTTTTCCATGAGATTCTAATTTATTGAGATGCACCTGTACATCAGACTATACTTGGGCTTGACATTGTTCACATGCTCTGAAGGAAGACACACGTTTTTAACTTGAAAGTCATGCCCATCACAAGCGAGATAGATTTATCAAATATTTCATTGCATGTATATTGGAACAGACAGATGACGCCTGTAGACCTATTATGCTATAGCTTGATTATAACCACCCATATAAACATGCTTAGTGTCAAGAATTTTAACAGGGATAAGAAATTAACATTAGTGTCATTTTGAAGCTGCTCATCTTCACCTATTACATGGTTTGGTTCTTAGAGGGCATGACTGTTCCACACCTTTACCACAGAAGCTGACAGTAAAGGCTATTTTGAAAAGTGACGCTAGTGAGCTGATACAACTGAACTTACAGTGTGAAGAAGTGGTGTGCAAGTGCTTCCTACATACATGTGTTGAGTGTTTAACAGACCGCATGTAGGATTGTGGCTGAAGAAAAGCAAGAGCAGTGTTTAGGGGGAGTAAAACGGATGCACCTGTACATCAGACTATACTTGGGCTTGACATTGTTCACATGCTCTGAAGGAAGACACACGTTTTTAACTTGAAAGTCATGCCCATCACAAGCGAGATAGATTTATCAAATATTTCATTGCATGTATATTGGAACAGACAGATGACGCCTGTAGACCTATTATGCTATAGCTTGATTATAACCACCCATATAAACATGCTTAGTGTCAAGAATTTTAACAGGGATAAGAAATTAACATTAGTGTCATTTTGAAGCTGCTCATCTTCACCTATTACATGGTTTGGTTCTTAGAGGGCATGACTGTTCCACACCTTTACCACAGAAGCTGACAGTAAAGGCTATTTTGAAAAGTGACGCTAGTGAGCTGATACAACTGAACTTACAGTGTGAAGAAGTGGTGTGCAAGTGCTTCCTATATACATGTGTTGAGTGTTTAACAGACCGCATGTAGGATTGTGGCTGAAGAAAAACAAGAGCAGTGTTTAGGGGGAGTAAAACGTGGAAATGCGCAGAGAGCGAGCATGTGCGTATGCGTGAAGATGGGTGTGTGAGGTACAGAGAACGTTTGCAGATAAAAGCTGTAACTCATTCTGCCTTTCAGCGACACTTCTATTTCAGATACGATAATGTCCTCACACCAATCCCTATTCTGCTGCACTATCAAGACTCTTAAAAGCGACTAGTGCTCTTAAAACTATTCTAAGCAAAACAGCTCGAGCATTTCGAGAAGTCCCGTTTTAAGTGGCAAATTGTTTTCCCACAATAGAACCAAGCAATTGCTAATTGGAGCCCATAGTCAAATTGACCGAGGACTGATTGGGAAAGAAAGACAGAGGAGGAGAGAAAGAAAGTCAGAAGGGTCCTCCACGCACTTGCTTTAGAATGCACCTTGAGTGGGTACGCTAGTGTCTCAATGCTTTGGGATTTAAACAGCAGAGCGAAAGTGGCGCAGGTCCCAGTATGTGGCTTTGGATAGTTGCACTCAGGTTTCCATTTTCAAAATGTTTATCCCCCTGCCAACTTCTCCGGTAAGGCAGTCGGTGAGCTGCATGACTTTGAAAGGTGCGGGGGGAACGTGAGGCGTAATCTGGGAGTAATGGAAGGATTTATTTGGAAATGCGCTTCAATCTTCAAGCTCCACCCCATATTTCCTGATTTACACGGTACTGCGACACTCCTAGAGTGATAAGTATCTCCGGGAGTAACCTGCTGGGCTAAAGGCAGAAGGATGCCAGCATGACTCTGGAATGAGACGTGGCGGGTTGACATTTCAGTTTTACCTTCTGTAGGTGTCGTCCCCCCGCTCCTTATTCCGACATCTGGAGTTGATCGAGCGGTCACTTCCTAGTGCTTTTAACCACCCCCGCAGCTTAAAGGGGGTCGACAGCTGTTAAAACACCTGAGCACACTTGCCGGAGACCCCTTCCTCTTCTATCTCCCCGCAGAGGTGCACACATTACATTCTGGTGCGGAGAAAAAGGGCCACATGCTAACTCAGGTGGCCTGGCAACCTGACACCACTGGGGTTCAGGAGTCTAGACTAAAGTTCTGGCCTAATTTTCAGGGCATTTCAGCCCTACAGGCCTCTCTCTACAGCAGGGAACTGCCGTCTCGGGTAGATTTTATCAGCAATTTAGGTCTTGTCGGCGGGTGATCTTTAAGGTTGCGGGACGAGCTGGGGTTCAGACAGCTGTAGCCCTTTTGATCTTCCAGTCTCCCACTGTAGCGGTCCAAAGATAGCTGTCACTCACATTCACCTAAAAATAGTATAGCTGGAAAACAATACACATCAAAGACACCTTGCGCTGTAGTGTGCATTCACAACTGTGTGACCAGCTAAATTACAGAAGGCTCTTCGGATTCAAAGGGTGTTTTTAGTGTCAGAACAAAACAATGGCTCGGTGCTGAGGTGATTCAAAAAGTAGTTCATGACCTAGCCTTTCTTTCTGCTGCGACTCAATGTAACAGAATCAGTGTTAGCCTCTAGCATCCCTTGGGAGAGAGCATTATGGCTGCTGTATTGTTGGCTAACCTCCTGCCAACTGTGCGGGGAACAAAAGGCCGAGCATTTATTACCAGACCCTGCTGTGTTAAAGGAAGCCCAGACCAGCCCTCCTTTCCTGGGGATGGCCTTCTTTTGGCTGCGCTTTCATCAAGCAAATGTAGCTCTTGCTAATAACCAGGTAGATAGCGAGTTCTCAAGAACAATGTGTCATTTTGAGATTGGTGCCAATTGGATTACTGCTTAAAATGTGTAAATAATCACAGTGAGGAGGCATGTCAGTTCGTGATATGAGCAGTTCTGTATTTTTATATACTCGGGTTATCTTATATTTCATTGTTTTTCGGATAATTATGTTGTGATTGCTTGATATTTGAAAATAATTTCTGTGAATTATCTAATTTCTTATTTGGCATCACATAGTTTTCATGAACTATTCCAAAAAAAAAAAGAGAGAGAGAGAGAGAGAGAGAGAGAGAGAGAGAGAGAGAGAGAGAGAGAGAGAGAGAGAGAGAGAGAGAGAGAGAGAGAGAGAGAGAGAGAGAGAGAGAGAGAGAGAGAGAGAGAGAGAGAGAGAGAGAGAGAGAGAGAGAGAGAGAGAGAGAGAGAGAGAGAGAGAGAGAGAGAGAGAGAGAGAGAGAGAGAGAGAGAGAGAGAGAGAGAGAGAGAGAGAGAGAGAGAGAGCACTTTATTTAATCATTACAAAGTCAGCAAAACAACAAATCAAAATATCAAAAAAGGGGTGCAAAAGGACCAGAGCTTATTGTAACTTGGTGGTAAAGATCAACATTTCTTCTACAACTGTACAAATAGCTTCATTAAAACACCATTTACTAACTAAACTTTCTAAATCATTCATCATTTTATAGAACTTAAAATCAAGCATAACCCTTGCTTTTACCAGATTTTTAAAAACAATAACCACATGTTGTTCTTCTCTACCCTCTATTTTGTTTTTCCTGGTTATATAAACAGCAAGTTCGGCTTGCCCAATTAAAAAATTCAATTAGAGAGAGAGAGAGAGAGAGAGAGAGAGAGAGAGAGAGAGAGAGAGATACCCATAACATATTGGG
>NW_015555736.1:188626-192908 GCF_001515605.1 Sinocyclocheilus anshuiensis | reverse complement strand
AGAGAGAGAGAGAGAGAGAGAGAGAGAGAGAGAGATTTCCATAACATCTTGGGTTTTTCTTTTCAAATGAGTCCTTTTAGATTTTCACAGTAAAATCAGCTTCCTTATTTCAGCACAGTCATGTGATAAAACAGGAAGTGGCGAAGAAAACAACTGTGGTTGGCTAATTATTGCTAAAAATGGCTGATTCTATGACTTCTGCTTAATACAATCAGAGTTGCTTTCTCGCACATCTGCTTCAATTTTACATTTAGCATAGTGTATTTGTTGGTTAAGTGCTTGTCATACCGAAGCTCTTCGTTGTGTTCTACATGTTCCAAAGAATGACGTTTATACAAAGATGGACACAAAATGGCAGCTCAGCACCAAGAGGTGCGCTTGCTTAGTTATCCCTGTCCATCCCTGGCTGCTAGAGCACATTTTTGGCACTCGCCCTTGAAATCATCTCCACCTGGATGTTGTAGGCCAGAGTCCAAACACAATAAGGAGATAAAATACGAGTGTGAAAAGCTAGCAAGAATGGCTCTTTCCCCGCTGGGACCCACTGCACTCCACAATGCACTTCGATGACAGGAAAAGTTTAAGGCGATTTGTTGAATCAAAAGGAGGAGGATGGGGAAAAATGCTATGAGCATGAGCTGTCCCATTCCACAACCATGACGGAGGCATGTGTATTTTTTCACTAGCTTAGTCCAGCTGCTACATACTAGCCTGAGAACTAATCGTCAATGTTGGCCACTGGCCCGCATGGAGGAAATTTGGGTTGTTGTTAAGTGGGAGTGAAAGTTATTTCCACTGAGATTGATCATTATTGTATGACTGAGGGAAACAGTTGCGTGGGCCATCTCAAAAGAGTATTTTAGCTGTCTCTTCAGTGTTTTCATTAGCATTATATGACCCACTGTAAATTTTGATATATGTTTTACTGTGCAGCCAACTCTTCTCTTTTAATCTATGTTCTCATTGTCATGGGATAGATTAGCTAGTTAGTCTTGCCCAATTGGCTTTTTAAGGCTGTATTGGACTTTAGGGATTGCACGGAGGCAGTGGGTATGGTTGGAGCTGTTGTATAGTTGTCAGGACAGATTTGATAATATTTAAATATTAAACTTTTAAGGAGTGTTAAGTGTTAAAACCTTTTCACATACCTATGTTATTTTTTTAAACTCTACGGTGGATAGTTTACAGTTATCGTGCTGCTTGCAAAATATGATTTGCCAATGAAGCGACAGACTTTAATAGTCCCGTTAAATGCATGAGGGTGTGGAGTTTTTTTCTTTTAGGGGGGAGTAATGAAGACCAAATGACTACTCAGAAATCATTTATTAGATTTTTTTTAACCTTCATCCTACCGATTCACTTGGGTGGAAAGTTTTGCCCTGGGGAGCCCATGGCTGTCAGTTCCTCTTACCTCAGACAACCATCGCCATCGACGGTGTCGAATAGGAACAGTGGGACAAATTACCCGCACTGTGCCCAGGGGGCAGGTGGCTTTTAGGGGTCATTTTCTCAGGTCACATGTAGGAGACGTACATCTGTCACTGTGAAGGTAGCACTGGGGGACACACGGCTTTCCGTTCCCTGATGTGTAAATTGATTCAAATTGACAGACGGTGGTACCTTTTGCTTCGTTACTCCCTGTGCCATCTTTAACCGGGGGACAGGATCACAAAGCAGGGTTTGTTAGGGTAATCTTGGCCTTTGTCCACTTATCAACATGACGAATCATCTGTGTAGAGCTAGACGAGGTATAATGCAGTTCCATTGAGGAGCCGTTTATTTGCTGTTTATTCAACACTTGAATTAATTCCCCCATAGGACCTTTCACATTATCTTTCTGGTACACAGTAGTCAAAAATGTATGGGTTGGGTTCAGGTTGCTGAGGACAACAGGAAGATATTTGCAAAGTAAAAAAAAGTGTGAAATAAGTGTGAAAATAGTCATCCTTTAAAAAAGTATTGTATTTAGCTCTGTTTCCCATATCTGTAAGCTCAAGGACAGATGTGAGGAGACCAGTATCAGAATTGACGTTTCACTGGTCTAAACAAACTTATCTTCATTTGACATTCACTTTCATTTGTAATTCATCTTGTCTTAAGCAAACATTGAGATGGCTCTAATTAGGAGTTTTTGTTGTGGCCACTTACTTATTTATTTGTTGCGTTAGTGACTAACAGTCTAATCTATTTTTTTTGTTTATTTTAATTAATTATATATTAATATTTTATTTATTTGTTATACCAGTGTTTTAGTTGATAATTGCATTTATCTATGTTTTACTATTACTTAAAGAGAATCAAAGAAATTCTGACTAATAATGTGCTTACTCTTCTCAAACTCTACTGGGAGCGTTATAAGACATGTTCAAAATTTCATCTTATTTAAGAAACAACATACCTATATCATTGTTTAATATCATATTATACACATTTGACATGTGACACATTTGACACATTTTGGTGATGCAGGGGAGTTTTTAGTTGTGGTTTATCACCACCATCAGCTGGCTTGTAGAGTGCCAATGAACTGTAAATGGCCTTTAAGCGACTGACCCATTTAAAATGCAAGTGTGTAGCTCAGCATGCAGCGGTGGTCAAAAATCATGGCTAGGGGTCAGATTTGCATGGTGGATGGCTGCGTGTTATTGGTGGATGGCGATCTGGGTTGTTGAGCAGCTCTGGACAATCAGCAGAGGTCTGCTGAGTTATATAGTTTCACTACTGCAAAAGTTTGTCACAGGAAATTAACAAATAGGTGGAAGGGCATACCAAAAGTGGCTACAATTTGAGAAAAAGATGTTTGACATTGATTGTTGTTTGAACGTGTGCGAGACTGAAACCTACCAACGACGTGTGTGTGTGTGTGTGTGTGTGTGTGTGTATGTGTGCAAGTGCGTGCTGTACTGGAATGCGATCATTTCATTCAGTGACTTTCACGAATATTTATGAGGCTCTGGTGATATCTGTAGTGTTATTCATCATAGAATAATTGCATAAATTATATTCGGTGAGAGATGCCCCACACATTTAATCTCACATATTATACTGCTCCCTTGAACAACACTCTTGCTGGAATATCCACGGCAAAAAGCTTTTGCAACAATTTGTTTTTCTTATTTATATTGCAGCACTATCGCACACACACAGACACACACAAAGCTCCATGCCAAACTTCCCTCCAGTTACACTAGTCAAAAACTAGAAAAAGAGGAAAGAACATACCAAACAATATTATCATAGAAACGTCTATCCATTTATATTTCCTAACTTTTTAAACATGCTGAGATGTGAAGTCTGCACTCAGAAATGTAGATCCAAAAATTAACTCCACTAGCAGGGCATGCTTCTGTGCCAGCACGCATAAATTACATCACATACAAACCAGTTAATATTTCACAGGGGAATGAAAAAAAACCCAGAACGATTCTATGCCCTGGACCAATGCAAGCCTGTTGCAGAGATTACAATAGATAGTAAGGTCTGAATTGTGTTAGATGTGAAACAAAGGGTTCCCTGCAGTCAGCCTCTCAGAGGTGAAAGGTCAGCCCGGCATATCTGACATACTGCTACTGACTACAAAATTAAATTGAACAGTAGTGTAAATGTAGTAGCACTAACACATGTAGTTTGCAAGCAATGTGTACAGCTCATATTGTGGTTTGTTTTAATTAATATTGTGTTTAGAAGTTCAGAAAAGTATATGAAATTAAATCGTAGGGGCATGACATTAATCGGCTATAGATTCTCTTCGTCATTTGAAAGGGCCTGTTGCAGAGATTACAATAGATAGTAAGGTCTGAATTGTGTTAGATGTGAAACAAAGGGTTCCCTGCAGTCAGCCTCTCAGAGGTGAAAGGTCAGCCCGGCATATCTGACATACTGCACATTAAGATGTGTGGGCCAGGGAGCCTTGAGGTACTATTTGCCACCTGGCAAAGATCAAGTTGTAGTGTTTTGTTTGTGTGTGCGCGTGTGAATGTGTGTTTTGAGGGCACCTACATTTTTTCTTTTTTCTTTTTTGGTAAAATTGTAAATCAGGTAACATAGTAAAATAATACTGTGCACCGTGTGTTTGCCTGTGCAGTCATTATTAAATGATGTATGGAGAAAGTGAAGCTGGTGTATTTTTGATTTGATCTGAAACATTAGGAATTAAACATGTTGCTTTCTTTTGTCAAAAAGGGTTTGAACATTTCCAGAGAGCACTCCCACCTAGGTCAATAAATAATTCAGGCTTTTTGGAAGTAGGCCTTGCGTCCCCTTGAGAGGCTAGCGGGCTGAT
>NW_015555736.1:184163-188615 GCF_001515605.1 Sinocyclocheilus anshuiensis | reverse complement strand
GCATGACATTAATCGGCTATAGATTCTCTTCGTCATTTGAAAGGAAGTTGAGCTCAATCAAGTGACACAGCCTCTCGGTCAGATGTTCGCTTCTTTCTCAGTGCGATCCATGGTAACACAAAATATTTGGCAACAGGCAGAGGACCCAAGGAAAATATGTGTGTAGCCGTGTGTGTGAGTGTGTGTGTGAGGGCACGGTAGCTCGCATGAGCGGCCTGTATATCACATGCTTTGTGATACTCTATCTGAGTTCAAATGAAGCTTACAGTGACTCACAATCTCACCAGGTTGTTTACGCCAAGAAACCTGAATAATGTTGCTAAGATTTTTTTAGGGCTTAGTTCACTGGATCACGAGAGGTAATTATGTAGGACATAAACATTACATAAATGCAGATAAACAAATGAGATAAATGAATAATTTCATTATTATTATTTATTTCTTAAAGCTTTTTTTAAATGAAAATGACTTTGCTAATCACATGTATCCAAAATATAGCTAAAAGAACTCTTAGACATGACTACAAAAACTGAAGTCCATTGTATGTGCAAAAGAGGTTGAGCTGCCATTTCGGTTAAGGTCTGCTCAGCACCCATCTCAAGGTGCTAGAGGCTGATTAAGTTCCTTCTATAAGCGCCTCTGGCTCAATTGCTGGGCCCCAGTGATCACACCTCTGAAAGTGGAACTTGCCACCCTTACCAGGTCACACCTTATCCCCTCATGACTGATAAGAGCAGCACAAGGGCAGAAAAGAGCTCGTGTTAGCAAATATGTGACAAACAAAGCAGCGATAGTTTTTTTTTTTTTGCCGCCAAGTCACTGCACATTAAGATGTGTGGGCCAGGGAGCCTTGAGGTACTATTTGCCACCTGGCAAAGATCAAGTTGTAGTGCTTTGTTTGTGTGTGCGCGTGTGAATGTGTGTTTTGAGGGCGCCTAATTATTATTATTATTATTTTTTATTTTTTTTATTGTAAATCAGGAACTCTGATATAGCAACAGAGTAAAATAATACTGTGCACTGTTTGCCTGTAAAGTCATTATTAAATGATGTATGGAGAAAGTGAAGCTGGTCTGTTTTTTATTTGATCTGAAACATTAGGAATTAAACATGTTGCTTTCTTTTGTCAAAAAGGGTTTGAACATTTCCAGAGAGCACTCCCACCTAGGTCAATAAATAATTCAGTCTTTTTGGAAGTAGGCCTTGCGTCCCCTTGAGAGGCTAACGGGCTGCTGAAGCCGGAATGGCTTCATCATTTCTAACATTTACACGGGCATACTGTATGCCGTTAGACTGGAGCTCATCTTCTCTGAGGCAACTTTTCAGGTTTGAAGAACGTCTAGATGTTTGAAATGGCACGAGGTGATTCCCCAAAGTGGGTTTTCTTGCAAATGAATGTGATATAAAATGTGTAAAAGTAGAATTAGTTACAGTTAGGAGGAAAAGGGAGAATACCTTTCACAAACACACACACATACTTATGTACACACACACACACACACACACACACACACACACCAGTTCATATCTTTATGTGTTAGGTTCTTATCAGAGACAAACAGCTACAGAGCTTTCTTTTTCCCTCTCACAAGGGCAGAAAAGAGCTCGTTTTAGCAAATATGTGACAAACAAAGCAGCGATAGTTTTTTTTTTTTTGCCGCCAAGTCACCGTGACATTAGGTTTAATGTGCAAACATGTTCTATTTATCAGTTCATACTTGAGAGGTGTTAAGAAAAAAAGGGAAGCGAATAAATTCTTTATTTTTCATTCGTAATGCCTCGAAATATTGTTTAAATGGAGCTCAAATAGTTAACTGTCTTATAAGGCTCAGAAAACGAGAAGCCATCCATGGGAGAATGTGGTCTATGGTCCTTCACCCTTGTTTAAATAACAGGTTTTGATCCAAGTGCACACACACACACACACACACACACACACACACACACACGGAGCAGTTCATATCTTTATGTGTTAGGTTCTTATCAGAGACAAACAGCTACAGAGCTTTCTTTTTCCCTCTCTTTTGACAAACGATATTCTGTTGCAGCAGCATTACCGGTATAATGAGGTGAAGTGTTCTTTTTCTTCTCCTTTTCTGTTTTGCTCACCTTAACAACCCAATACGTTTTTACTAATATTTAAGGATACTTCACCCAAAATAAAAATATTCGGTCAGTTTGCTCACTGTCATGTTTTTTCAAACATAACTTACTTTCTTCTGTGAAACATGAGGAAGTAATGAATGTCCAAGCTTGTTTTTTTCTTCTTCTTCTTCATACAATAAAAGTGAATAGGGACTGTTGTCAAGCTCTAAAAACAAGTATAACATGTATAACATTATATGGTTTTGAAAGAAATGTAAGAAATTTACAGATTTTTTTTTTAAACTTGCCAAGTCACTGGATATGTGAACCAGCAGTGCTTATTGACCAGTGATGGCTAAATTTAATTAATTTGTTTGTTAATTAAATAATGAATTAATTAATTCATTCATTCATTCATTCATTCATTCTACCACAACCCAGATTAAATTTATGCATTTTGCCCAAAGCAAATATTTTCAGTGAATAACAACTTATGTTGTGGTCAGTTCCCCACACTAACATAATGTATGGTTTCAAGGACTTGTTGCATGATTTGTATAGGCTACTTTCATGATGGTTTTAGGATGTTTTTTTTTTTCTTGTTTATTTTGGCTCAGTCCCTATTTACTTCCATTTTATAGAAAAGAGCAGCCTGGACATTCTGCAAGATACCTTAATTTGTGTTCCACGGAAGAAAGAAAGACATGGGCAAATGTTGACAAAATTGTTATTTTTGGGTGAAGCCTTAATTTAATATTAATATTAGAATATACATGTGAACAAGTCTGGGGTGTGTAAGAGTTTATAGATACTTATATTTTTAGACATATTTTTTTTGGAAACCATAATACATATTTTAAGTATTCTTTACAAATAGAAAGCTCAAAAGAACAGCAGTTATTTGAAATATAAATCTTTTGTAACAATGAAAAAGTTTTTACTGTAAGTTTTAATCAATTTCATGTGCCTTTGATAAATAAGTGTATATATAAAAAAAAAACGAATAAATTCTTTATTTTTCATTCGTAATGCCTCGAAATATTGTTTAAATGGAGCTCAAATAGTTAACTGTCTTATAAGGCTCAGAAAACGAGAAGCCATCCATGGGAGAATGTGGTCTATGGTCCTTCACCCTTGTTTAAATAACAGGTTTTGAGACCGTGGAGGTTTTTCTTGGCACCTGTTGAAGTCAAAACTCCCCAAAACAGACAGTTTCACAGGCTTTTGTATTTTAAGAAAACATGTATTTTTGGCCACTGTCTAGCTCTGGTTACCATGGAACTCTGGGAGAAGGTCAAAAATCAGCTTTCTTTTGAGGTGACCATGCAAAGATCGTGTTATTTATTGATATATTTATGTAGACATTTTTAACTGGAAGGTTTGATCTGTATTGCATTTTTAAAGGCACGGTTGTATTACCCAACAGTTAAAATCAACAATGACAGAGCCAGCATTGAAAGTTTATGAACATAATAGGGATAATTATACAGTAGAGTTGTAGTGAATGAAAAAGAACAATAAACATTGGGGTGTGAAATTAGAAACTCATATTTGTCTTATAGGGCAGTTATATGGTCCCTTTTAGTGTGTATAGGTTTCAACACAAAACTACCTGATGCTTTTTTTTTAAAGAAACAATGAGTATAATGGTGATATCTATATGGCTTTTAAATATATTAAGATATCTACCTGGTCTTGTAAAACGAGAACCTAACATTTGTAGACTATTACAGTGAATATAATTGCAATAATTTGATTAATATTTTACAGCACACTCCACTGTTTTTGATGGTTCCTCCTGATGGCCATTATCAAGAGGGATTTGGTCACAAATCAGCTGCATTGAGCTGCATACACTCTTAAAGTGACTGTCCAGGGTACGGTAACTCTAACACCAATAATTCTGCCTGTTTGTAAATGGCCTCGGCTAGCTTTATTAGCCCAAAACTTTGCCACTCCTTGCGTTAAATCATAGATGATTCCCTAACAAAGCAGCAAACCCTGGCTGCTCAGGAGTTAACGTGGGTCTTTCCTGTTCTGTGAAAGCCCTGCGGTCCTCAGCATTACGAATGATGTGGCTTCTGAGAGCCTTAACACAGTCGACGGAATGAATACGACTTCCGTTTTAGACGATAATATGATCCGCGTGTGCTCCCTGGAGGTGTCATCAAGGGGAAAGACGAATCCTCCTTGCTGAACAGAGGAAGTGAAGGGAACAATAGCCCCCTCAATATTTACTGGTTCTCCACTCTAAGCCTGCCTTATAATCGCCTGAGCCAAGGAGATGTTTATGGCTTCCCCCTGGACTATTTGTATGTATGCTTGTGTGTGTCTGTGTGTGTGTGTGTGAGAGAGAGAGAGAGAGAG
>NW_015555736.1:183247-184146 GCF_001515605.1 Sinocyclocheilus anshuiensis | reverse complement strand
TTACCGAAAGGAGTGGTTACAGAGGCAGGCTGTAGCTTTAAGCTCTGCAGTACCTTTTGATTTCTGTAATCGGCATTCTAATTATCCACTTGAGCTAATTAGCACCTTGCTTTACCCCAGGTGTGTTACTGTAAACATCATCAAAGTAGCTCACTTTCACACTCTTTGATGTGGCCCTAATCCAGCACCTCCTCCCAGAAAACCAGATCAGGGCATCTTCAGGCCCCGCGTGTTTTCCAGGGTAACCAAATAATGTTGTTGTTTTATAAATAATTATAAACATATTTAAATTAGTGCTGTCAAACGATTAATCACATTCAAAATAAAAGTTTGTTTACATATTATGTGTGTGTACTGTGTATATTTATTATGTATATATAAATACACACACATGTATATATTTTGAAAATATTTACATGTATTTACATGTATACATTTATATTCACATAATTTATATTATATATAAATATTTTTAATATATAAACATAATATATTTTTCTTATATATATTCATGCATGTGTGTGTATTTATATATACAAGGTATATGTGTGTGTACTGTGTATATTTACTATGTAAACAAAAACTTTTATTTTGGATGCAATTAACCACGATTAATCGTTAACCAGCACTACAATATATTTTTACAAATATTGTTGCAATTTTAAAATAACATCTAAAATAACATGTATCATATATATATATATATATATATATATACATATATATATATATACTGTATATATACCATAATGCATAGATAAATATAAATAAAATAATTTTTTATACCAAAAAGCATAGATATACAGCACATTAGTATGTGCTCTGTATTGTTAGGCTTATCATTTTGCAGAAGGCAGCTCACAACGTTTTGTAACAGAATCATCACAGACACTTGGAAA
>NW_015555736.1:157358-181974 GCF_001515605.1 Sinocyclocheilus anshuiensis | reverse complement strand
CAATCGATTAATCGTGATTAATCGCATCCAAAATAAAAGTTTTTGTTTACATAATATATATATATGTGTGTACTGTATGTATTTATTATGTATATACTGTATATATATTAATACACACATGCATGTATATATTTAAGAAAAATAAGTTGTTTATATATTAAATTAATTTATATATAATATTAATTATATGAATATAAATGTATACATGTAAATACATGTAAATATTTTCAAAATATATACTGTATGTGTGTGTATTTTTATAGACATAATAAATATACACAGTACACACACATATATTATGTAAACAAACACTTATTTTGGATGCGATTAATCACTTTTAATCGTTTGACAGCACTAATTTAAATATACATTTTGTATCTAAAATAATTTAATATTTGTTTGTAATTTTTATTATTCATATAAAATCTCCATCTTTTAGGTTTATATTTCAGTTTAAAAATAGTCCTAAATAAATTTAGATTAAATTACTTTTTAATTTAATGATTTGTAATTGAATGTGTGTGTGTGTGTGTGTGTGTGTATATATATATATATATATATGTATATAGATACATATATATATAATTAGACACACACACACACAAACACACACACAAAACAAACAGAGAAACACGCACACATAGATTAATATAAATGTGGAATATTTCGATTTTTTTATACACAATTATTTAAATAAGTTATTACAATTAGTAATTAATCATTCAATTATTTTAATTTATTCAATTATTTTAGTTACATATAATTAATATATTTAAATTGTTATAGTGTATAAGTTTGCATGTGAATATAATTGTTTTATATTTAATTTTTAGATTTTAATATTTCTTATAGTTTTTATTTAATTTCAGTGTTTATTATGTATATGAATTAATTTTGTTAATTAATAATTTAATAAATTAAATAATAATTTTATAAATGCTCAAGCCAATAAAAGTCACTGATCAGCGCTATTGTCATTGTGGATATTGTAGTTCATTCATTCAGCTCTCGCCTCTATCTCTATTCTGACAATACATAAGGGCCAAATATGGGTCCCTGGTGCATCCCATGGGTCACTGACCTTTGATGGTAGTTATGGGGAAAGAGCATGGAAAGGGTTTTAGGGGAGTCAAAGATTGACCACATAAAGGGCCGAATCCTTCCCTTGTGTACTACCTGCTGGGGAAGCTATTCAGGTGACCAAACTCCTCACACAAGTGTGTATGTGTGCATTAGGATGTGTGTGCGGGAGGGGGTGCTGAACAGATGTGTTTTACTCCCTCATTAACATCAGAAAGAACTGCTCTGATTGAAGGTCCTGGACCAAGGGGGCTCTATTTCTCATTGGATGTGGACTGTCCCCATTCACTCACACACACTCACACACACTGACCTCTTTAAAAGGCTCCCACCTACACTGCCAGCTGGCAACTGGTGAGGTTTTGCCGTGGTCTCCACAGTCCACACAACAGATCCGCACACACACACACACACACACACACACACACACACACACACACACACACACACACACACACTGACCTCTTTAAAAGGCTCCCACCTACACTGCCAGCTGGCAACTGGTGAGGTTTTGCTGTGGTCTCCACAGTCCACACCACAGATCTGTGCACATGAGCTCTCCGAACACCTCAGTCGCACACACCCATAAACATATGTTGGCAGGCGCACACAGGCACGCACTTGCCACAAATGGACTCGACTTCCCACTGTTGCGTTTCTGTGGGGTCAAACGATTCGTTTAAATCCATTTCGAAACGGGAAATAAGCTCTGAGATATTACATGTCAGCCTCAACCAAAATTCAAAAACCTTTTTGAATTGAATACCTTGGAAACTCCTGCTAACTATTAACTAGTTGAGAATACGGCACCCACAATCGCCAACAAAGTACGTAAGTGTCGAGTCGCACGGCAATTCAGGTTTTGCCCGGCTCTTTTTCGAGTCAAAGGAATAAGGCTTACTGTAATCTGCACTGGCAGCGCCGTATGTTATTATCGTGTCCTAATTAATCTTACAGGAGGTGTAATTCAACTTCAGATTAGGCCCATACCTCACACAGATTAATTAATGTCTCTAATCAGAAACAGCAAAATTAATTTTGCCCTGATTATGCACGTTTGAATTTGCATGTGCTTAAAGCAGGCTCTTTATTTCATTATGATATTGAGCGCAGAATCTCACGCACACACACACACACACACACACAAAACAGGTTAGGCTGCCGTAAACGGACATGCACTAGTACACACTACTGGATGAGGGCATAATCTGTGTTATTCACTCGTGTTTTGGAGGCATGTGTACCATGCCAGGAGTAGCCAGGAGCTGTCTGCAGTAGAGTGTTATTGATGGGGCTGTGGGAGTGATGGAGAGAGAGATGCTAAAGAACAATGCAGCAGATGCGCTGACAGTTGTTCACAGGCAAACGTGTGCATGTTTAATACCACCCCAGTTGATCCTGAGCCTTCTGAACACAGGAGAGCACAGCTTCCATCCAGCATGCATGTGTGTTTGACAAAGCCATCTTTGCCCCCGCAGCAGCACATATGAGCGTCCCGTTTATACGGAAAGATATGGGGAGGGAAATGGCATTCAGCTTAGCTAGAGGTGGGTGAAATGGTGCGGAAATGCATGGTCTTCTTAGAGATATTTTGTGAAATTTCAACTCAAACAGAAATCACTTTCAAACTTTTCTGTTGGTCAGTGTAACCAACCTAAACAAGTTGTGAAATCTGTGGTAAATTCCCAATCCCAAAGAAGAGGTGTTAGTGAGGCCAGCAGGGGGTGCTCACCCTGTGGTCTGTGTGGGTCCTAACGCCCCAGTATAGTGACGGGGACACTATACTGTCAGCAAGCACCGTCCTTCGGATGAGACGTTAAACCGAGGTCCTGACTCTCTGTGGTCATTAAAAATCCCAGGATGTCTTTCGAAAAGAGTAGAGGTGTGACCTCGGCATCCTGGTCAAATTTGCCCATTGGCCTCTGATCATCATGGCCTCCTAACAATCCCCATATCTACTGATTGGCTTCATCACTCTGTCTCCTCTCCACCAATAAGCTGGTGTGTGGTGGGCGTTCTGGCGCACTATGGCTGCCGTCGCATCATCCAGGTGGATGCTGCACACTGGTGGTGGATGAGGAGATACACCCTGACAATGTAAAGCGCTTTGAGTGCCTAGAAAAGCGCTATATAAATGTAATGAATTATTATTATTTTATTATTATTAATCGTGTGGATTCATACCGAAATTGAAAATTTGCAGAACAACGGTAAATGTGACCGCACCGTTAGGCTTGAGTTATCCTCTCTGAATCTAATGTATAACTCTATCCATAATTGAAGCATTTACCAACCCAAAGACCATGTGAGTGATATTTAAGGAATTGTTAAAAGCGAATGGTTTCCCATGCAGGCAGCACTTGTGAAAGTACAATTAGCGGTCATATGCTGTGAACATTTGCCAAGACACACTGAAGAACGTCCAAAAAAGAAAAAGTTTTGAGAAGAAGGCTGGAAATCAAGCCATGGATTGCTAAATTCTCTGAGGGTCTCTTATGATAAGGTAGAGATAGTTTGCCTTTGTGGTGCCAGTGAAAGAGTGCTTGTTTTCCTTTTTCTTCACAAATGAAGTGTACCATAAAATGGTGGAGAGCAGAAGAAGGAAGTGTGGGAAGGTTGTGGGCAGGATGGATGGATAGATAGATAGGGCCACTCCTTACATGAATATTTCATTAGCAACCTGTCTGCTGGTCTGGAGCCTTCATTTAAAGCCCCCCTTTGAGGTCTTATTTTTTGCTCCATCTGGACCGGTTAGCTTTCAGAAACCCAACAAGCACCTCTGGCAATGCCACTGAGGAGTCTTAGCAGAACCCAAGCTGTTTCCTTTTAGTTTCGTCTTTTGTCTGATAGTAAACAGGTATTATGGAAAGATCATTGTGTTCCATTAAATCAGCCTTAAATAAAAGTAACCAAAAGACTGGAATCAATTGTTTTAGAAGTGGAGAAGTTGGAAGCTGTTTCAGACAGCTCAATAGGACTTATATTACTGGCCTATCGGGAGATCCAGTCATGTTTACAACATAAATGTGTGCTTTAAAGTAATAGTGCACCCAGAAATTACAATTCTGTCATCGTGTATGCACTCATATCTTTTGTGTAACATAAAATAATATATTGAGAGGGTTTTTTGTTTGTTTGTTTGTTTGCTTGTTTTTGCTTTGTCCATATAATAGAAGTCAGTGGTTCCCAATATTCTTCAAAATATCTTCTTTTGTGCTCGACAGAAGAAAGTCATACAAGTTTGGAACGTAGTGAGGGTGAGTAAATGATGACAAAATTTTCACATTTTGAGTGAACTATGACTTTAAATAATAAAAAAACAAGTATTTTAAATGTTTGTTGAGTGCTCTGCATTCTTACTAGAGAAACAACCCAAAAAAGGCAAAAACATTGCTTATGTAACAACAAAAAAAAAACAACGTAAGATGTCTCATTGGTTTTTCTCTGAGAGAGAACCTGGTGTTGTTTTTCTCGTGAAACTGTTTGAACAGCTAGTGACCGATGGGCCAATCGCATGCTGAGAGGCACCGAGCATCTGCCGGGAGATTTGCATATTAATTGACCCATATTAACTTCCAAAAAAATTGATAGACTCCGAACTCGGCCAACAAATTAATCTGCCTGCGCTTCTAAGCCCTCACCTGCCGATTTTATGGTAGAGTATCACGGTACAAAGACGTTGTGCTCAAAGGAAAGAAAACCTAAAATTGCAGGTTTTGTTAGCGTGTGTAATTTGCGTCATCTCTTTTCAGCTCTCACGCCCCGAGGCGGTTTGGGCTTTTCGTGGTTGTTCTTTTCTCCGAGAGTGCAACCTGACTGATAGTTCGCCTGAGATAGAGGTTGACTTCTTTATCTTCCTCTGCACAGCATATTGTGTTCTCCTCTCCTCCTGTCTTTTCTCCTCCTCAGGGTAGCCCAGTGAGCTATTGTGTGTCTCCAGCTCAACGAACTTACACACACACACAGGCACTCTGAGGCTGGTAGAGGCCCAGAACAGTTGTCGAGAGAGAGAGGGGTAACATGTGCATGGGGTGGGCACAGATGGTGGGTCTGCGTGGGGGAGGAAGGGGGAAAGGTGGGCCGGCTGGCGGCATGAGCAAGTCTCAGAGAGCTCTCTCTCTCTCTTTCTCTCACTTCCTCTCCTCCCCTTCTCTCCTTCTTGCCTGTTGCGTTGGGTCCTATAATAGACAAATGGGAGTTTAATTCAATTAGGGCCAGGCTACAGTTGCCGCTTCACGGCAGGGTCTGTGGAGCATTGCCACCCATTTACAGATGGGTGCACGCTAGATAAGTGCACGCACACACACGCTGTCTCTCTCTTGCTCTCCTTTTTTCACACTCACAAATATTGGCAAGTACTGAAATACTTAAATACAAGGAAAACAAAGCCCACCACAGTACACACACACCCTCTCCAGGTTTGCAGTAATGGTTCACGCATTGCTGAGTTTTCACTGAGGATCATGGCGGCACAAAAGCGGCCCCTCTCTTCCTGGGCCCTTTGTTCCCCCAGCACCAGTGTGACCTCTCCGGCTGCCTGGCCTTAAAACAAACACGGAGAGCCTCCTCTCCCATCACACACCGTAAACAAGAACACTTTTTCAATGGCCGTTATCTACATTCTAACCCCACAAGAAAAAATAGACCCAATCCAGACACTATCTGTCAGGTTCAAGGCCTTCGCTGATATAAACAGCCTTGTGTGGGAGTCACAGATTCATTGTTGAAAAGTGTGGAGTTATGTAGAGAACTAATTTGAAAGGCCCTATCGTCATCAGAATTACAGATTGTTGTTTTTTTGTCTGCGTGTTAGCTTTAAGGCTATTTATAATACTCTTGATGAGTTTGACAAGTTTCACTTATAGCAGATTATAGCAGATATATGCATCTGCAGGTTTTTTTTCTTTTCCTTCGCAGAAAATTGACCAAAAATATTGATAACTCATCCTGCACAGTTATTTTATTTTATTTAATTTTTAATGGAATGTGCTTCTCCTGCCAAAACTTCATTTTTCATTCATTTTATTTTTTTTATTTTTTTAATGGAATATGTTTCTCCTGCCAAAACTTCTGTTTTCAACAGTTTTATTTTATTTTATTTTATTTTATTTTTAATGGAATGTGATTGTATTGCCAAAACTTCCTTTTTCATCTATTTTTTTTTTATTAATTTTTTTTTTATTCAATTTTATTTTATTTCAAAACTTCCTTTTTAAACAGGCACTTTGACACAGTTTTCTGAGACTGCTTAAAGCTATATATAGCATAATATGTCTTATTATTATGTCCAACAGGTGAAAATCATATAATTTCCTGTCAGATTACTTTACATTAGAAAAAAAAAAAATTTTGATAATATATTATTTTATTTACCCATTTATTGTTTATCAAACAGGTTCTTCAGCATATACATTACCTCTGTGCACTTTTCTGCGGCATGAAACAGGTAAAAGTTTGCCCTCCCATTCCTTTTTGCGCATGAATGGAAGATGGCTGATTTGATTTACATGGATCATTTCCAGGCTATAGCCACTAGGCAGCGACCTCCTTTCAACTGTTTGAAGCCTTACCTAGTCGCCCCTCCCCCACTGCTCGCTCAGGTGATGCGCACCGCACAGAAGAGAGAGAGAGAGAGAGAGAACAGAGCAGTTATTTTCCACCGTCTGTTCCGCCGGGTTTCATTACTGTGGCAGAGAGGCACCTGGGAAAGACCTGCGGCAGGCTGTCTGATTCTCAACATGGATGTGGAATACGCGCTCACCTTTCTGTTTCGGCCACTAGGAATAGACGGAAAGGAGATGAAAGGAAGGGGGAAAGATGGATAGCAGGCGGATTACCTGTGATCAGGGAATGTTGAAAAGGTGTGTGAGCCAGCGGAGGTGTCGTTCAGTCCAGATGGATGCGATTGCTGAGCGTTCGGCACAACAGAAACCTTTTCTGTCTGAAATAATTGAAAGCTTGAATCATCTTTCGCCACGTTCCAGTGAAATGGCTCCAGTGGACAGTGTGGCTTTGGGTTTGCAGGTGTGTCTGCAGTTTTCCCCCGAGCGCTGGGAACACACTCCGCATATACGATGAGAGGATTGTAAAAGATTGTGACAGAGCACACTCATACCTGTCTAAAGAGCTAAACTGCTCAGAAGAACATGTGTATGTGTGCGCGCGCACAACTCCAGGCTATGGAATGTGTGAACCTCTGCCAGTTAGCGGAGAGAGTTTTAGTTCGTCCAAACTGGACTGACACAAGGTATTGTTTCTGTAATTATGTTAAATGTTTGTTTGCTAATGTATTCCACATTTAAAATATTCTGCCTGTCTAGCTTGTTGCTCAGTTCTAGGTAAGGATGACTTTCAGTACCATCTTGAAGTGCATTATGCCTTATTCTCAAAGGACAGCTACCAGAATGATAGGTGGAGTTGCTTGAGAATACGAAACAGCACAGAGAGAGAGAGAGGGAGGGGACCAAGGAGAAGTCAGGGCGAGAGAGAGAAGAGAGGTGGCCTCTTTGTCTCTAGGGTGAGCACAATGGACGGTTCACTGCAGGAATTATACGGCAGGACAGCTGCCAGAATGACATACTGAAATGGCAGCCAATAGAATTGAAATGGGGGCAGATCTACATAGGGAAGGGTATTTGATTGGTATAGATATAAAAGAAAGTTACACATATACGTGTTACACATATATACCAATAGTATTGGTATGTTTTAATCAAACTTTTAAACATACTTTGTAGTTTACTATAAAAATATTAAAAATTGAAAACTTAAAAGTAAGAACCTGCAGGAGTTCATTTCACTTTTTAATCAATTTGAATTTAATTACTGATGAAGATTGAATTGTGTGATCTAAAAAATGCTAAAAATGTCAAATTGATGACAAATTAGATGGATGAAAGCAAATATATTGTGGTCTTTTTTTTTTATTTTTTACTTTTGTACTCTCTCACACACAAAATTGAACATTGAAAATTTTAAAACCAAGTTAGTTCATTCCAATTTTTAATCAATTTGAATTCAATTACAGATGAAAATTACATTTTATGATCTGAAAATGCTAAAAGTTGATGACAAGTTAGATGGATGAAAACAAAGATATTACATTTTATATTAATGAAAACTTTATACTGTTCTCTTTTTTTATCTTTTAAATCAGTGTTTCAACCTGCAGGAGTTCATTCAAGGGTTTAATCAATTTGTATTTTAACATTTAACATTTAACAAATTTTATGATCTGAAAATGCTAAAAATGTGGGGTAAAAGAAGTTTGATGGATGAAAACAAAGATCTTATAATCTTAAAAACATTTATGCTCCTCTGTGTTTTTTTTTTTTGTGTGTGTTTTTTTTTTAACTTTTTACTCCCACGCACACAAGTGCACAAAGCCATACAATATCTTGGTCACATCTGTCAGACCCATGTGACCTTAGAGGCAGTTCATTTGATGGATTGCTTTGAGTGCCCATCACTTGCTTTTCTATCACTCTCTCTCTCACACACACTCACACACAAAGGCAAAATATCTGCTTGACAGAATTCAAAACATGCATGTTCCTTTTTCCAAAATGGTTTTCAAACCTCAGCATTTTCTATTTCTATTTGTGTCATGAGAGAATCTATGCAATTACAGTAAAATTAGAACATACTTCCAGAACAAACCATACTGACTTTCTGTAAAAAACAATCTCAAGCATTCACTCAAGTATTAAAGCTATGCCACTCGGAATGTGGATGGTTAGCATATGCTGTCGAAAAACACAAAACACAAGAACAGGAAAATGTGATGTAAAGAGTTTAGTGTTTTGTGTGGGCTTGAAGTCAAACCACTCAGCAGTTCACTATTATTAATATTCAGCCCTGACCTCTGTATTCATCCTCTTGATTCTTTTCCCAGTCCTCCCACTTCTTTCTTTTTCTTCAGAACACTCCCACCATTCAAACTCTGAATGATTGGCCACAGCTTTTTAGCTCCGATACCAAAATTCAGGGCTGCCTTTCGTACCCGCGCAAGACATAGTGAAGTGCACTTACTACGGGCTTAAAGATGGAATAGATGGCTGTGTGAGAGCGAAAAGGAATAGATGTGGGAGGAGGAGGGAACAGAGGAGAAAAAAGGCGAGATAAAGTTGCTTTACGTCCAAGGTATATTCGGACCACACAAAGAGCCTCTCATGTCTTACTTTCAACCATTCCCTTTATGTCTCTCTTTTGCTTTCTCTCGCTCGCCTTCTCCTTTTCATTCAAGGAGGGGGGGGTCTTCACCCTCGGCCTGAAGTTGCTCCTAAATAATCCCGCTGGTCACACCTCTTAGTTAGAAAGCTTTTTGTCCCACGCCCCTCACCCCCGCCATACCACCTCACCCCACTCTTTGGTATTTAGCCCGGGTCAGTGCATTTCGACCATCCCTTGTACCCGAGATGGTTCCCCTTTTAATTTGCACCTGTTGTGCAGTTGTCCGGGGGAGCAAATGCAGCCCCACGGATCAGACAAAGATCATATTATGATCAGATACGTGCGGCTAATCTTCACGTCCTCTGGCGAGAGCCGCCAAAGGGAAGCGGTCAGCCTTTTTTGCATGGGAACCTGTGGAAAAAAGACGTCATTGGTATTTTTATTTTTTTTAAGTGAATGGGCTCCTAGGGAGAGATTAGGGGTAGTTAAGGTACGAAGGAGGGAATGGAGCGTTCCACAGCCCAGACGAGTCCATTTGATGCCAACGAACTGAGAAATAGAGCACGGATGGAAGGGAAAGTTGTTCGGGAGAGGGAGAAAATTGTCCCGAAATCAGCAATTAGGTTTTTAATCTAACATTAGAGAAACTTCCCACTGGTTCTCACTGCTTTGGCAGCGTGCCTCTGAGATAAGGTGCTCCGAGAGCCTGGGGAGATGTATGCTGTATTAGGCAAGGAAAGAACTTCAAATGAACCTGAACGTTAAACTGCTGTTCCCATGATGTAAGCTTCATAGTTTATTAGACCCTCACCACCTCTCACCACCAGAGATGTGCAGGTTTTTGGTTTGCTTTATCGTGTTCTCTCTTGTTGTATATCAAGCAGCAATCTGGTCTAGTGAGATTTCCATTATCTTGATAACTACAAATTGTTATTTGTTACTGTTTACATACTGTACATATATATATATAATCATGTATATTATTACTGGTTAAGAAAAGGTTATCAACACCTGTCTTTTACTTCTTGCCAGGCTATGTACATTTTACACAAATGCCTACATAGACAACTAAGACTGTACAAACTCTTGAGATGAACTTAAACTGAAATAATAACACCTGGACTATGTTCTGTCCTCAGTGCTGAGTTATGAAAACGTGGTGGATGCCAGTTCAGGGTCCGATGAGGAGGACAGACTCCTGGGTTCTGAGGGTGAAGGCAGTCCAGCAGGTGTGCCGAGTCTGGAGGCCTCACCCCGGGTAGCCGAAGCCCTGCTCTCCTGCCGGGGGGATGAAGAAAATGAAAGCCAGGATGGGGCAGGAGCCCATTTCTGGCGCCACGGAGACCTGAATGGTTCAAGTAAGAGAATATATTTTTTTTTCATCAACCTTGCCGTTGTCATATCACCAGTACAGAGCAGCTATATTCATTAAGCCAACACCTAGCAGCTGTTTGGCATTTCTGATGTAATGGCAACTTTTAGACTGTTAGCTCACATTTCTACTTCGGTTCCTTACTTTTGTCACAAAGTAGGTTACACCTAATCTTCAGTGCCTCATCACTGTCTCCACACCCCTTTCTTCTGGCTTCGTTTTGACTCACCCACCCAAAACCAAAAGCGATCAAGATCACGGACAAGACCCAAGCTAGTGAGGCTTTAAAGACAAATTCTCTTAATTAGGATCGCAGAGCTATCATTTAGCATGAGCGTGCCCTGCTGAAGACTCATTAAAGGCCTTAAATGAAATTTTTAGCATTATGATGGCCATTTACATACATAATAGGCCCACAATTCCCTGGGCCTGGCTGACAGTTACAGAGTGAAGGGAGAACTCATGCGAGTCGCCCGGTTGAAAAAAATTTAAAAAAGAAAGAAAAAACCCAGACCCCCAGCAATCAGTCTCATCTAATGACTAAACCATATGCATCACTTAACTTCAGAGAGTGTCACAGTCTCAGAACTAAACAGGGTCTTCAGGGATGTGTCATTCGCTTGAACAGTGTTTTGTTTAGTTGATGTTCACACCATGATATGCTAGATTAATAAATGTCATCTGAGTTTATTTGAAGGCCACGCCTCTGGCAGCGTAGCATTTTTTTTTTCCATTTTAGTGATTAAATATGAAGGAATGAGTCTGCTTGCTGGGAAAAAAAATATTGTGGTATGTGCTAGTAAAAGCAACATCTTAAAAGAGGCTGCATGAATCATCTTGTGTGGTTCTTCCTCTTTTTATCAGTGTGCTGTGGTTGCTAGAGAAGATGTACCTCAAGTCCCGTGTATATGTTTTGCTGAGACAGTGGGATTCGAAAGATGACTTTTGGAAGTGCTTCTAATTTGCATTTTTCTGATTTATAAAAAAAGTCATGAAGAAATTCATTCTACTATCAGTTTGATTGAAAAGCATTTATTTATTATTGTAAAAACAATAATATTGGGAAAATATTTACTAAATAACTGTTTTCTATTGTAATAATGACATTAGATGACAGTGATGACAAAGCTGAATTTTCAGTAGTCATTACTCCAGTCTTCAGTGTCACAGGACCCTTCAGAAATCATTCTAATATGCTTATTTGGTGCTCAAGAAATATTTCATATCATTGTCAATGTTGAAAATGGCTTAATATTTTGGTGGCAATCATGATACATTTCATTTTTATTTCTCAGGATTATTTAATAGAACGTTCAAAAGGAAAGATTTTAAATGTCTATCTTGTCACTTTTAATCAATTTAATGTCCTTTCTGAATCCAAGTATAAATGTCTTTCTTTCTTTCACAATTTTTTTTTATTAAATATATCTAGTATTAAATATATCTTATATAAAGTGTAGTGCCTGTTTACATCAGAACTTTTCTTTGTTTTACATTTCTCACAAGTCCTAAATCTTTGTTTGTTTCCAGGTTTAAATGAAAAAAAATAAATACAAATCCCAGACCTTCAATGTGGTATCTAACATCTGGACCCTACTGTATTTATTACTAGACACAAAAGAACATGTTGAAAATAAATGATGCTAAGTTGTTACTTTCATTATTACACAATTTCTTCCATCTCACAATGTAATGACATAAATCACAAAAACTTTTTTTGCTGGATCTCAGTAGGATATGAATGTTCTTGTTTTGTTGCACTTTATAGCAGTATCAGCACTGTAGCTTCAGTATTTGCAAGCATACTTACAGGCTCATTTAAAATAAGTCCACATCAAATTGACTATTGAAACAAACTATAATTTAATTGTTCACCTAAATAAATATGGAACTTCTGTGTTGCAGTGGTTAAAATCACACCATTACCTCAGGGAGCCTGCAGCTACCACAAGCAGAACTGAGACTCTAATGTAGTTGCCATGTTGTCACTCGAGGAAACTGTATTTCTCTGTCATTCATGCACAGTTAATTGATTTACTCAAAATTATTCTCTGATACCACTTCAACAGAGTTTTTAGTGTGCCACACATGATGTTCGATCCTTCATATGACCTTTCAAATATCCCCATGCTAATACAGCTAATCGCTAACCCTCCCAAAGAAGTTTTAAGCCAATGTACCTCAAAGGAAAGCACAATGCTTAGAACTCAGGAGGGTATTTTCACTGGCTCCAGGCCTTGCACTTTTATCTGCACAGCGCAGAAGGAGACAATTTCATTAGGAAGGGGTTTCGTGAAGGCAAGCCCCCTATTAGCAAACGCCTTGTTTCTTTAAAACTTTTAAAGTCTATTAAAGCTCTTGATGCTCAAAACATCCCTTCAAGAAGCATTGCCCTCACAATGATTTCAAACTCTGCTTTGAAAGACATCTCTTAAATGTGGTGAAAAGTGAGAGAATTCATCGACTTTCAGAAGCTCTCTCGGTTGTCATACTTAGATAATGAGGAAGGAAGTGGAAGGCAGTTTTGAAATTAAACAGTACTAATGCAGTGGAAGCGTGTGTGTGTGTGTCAGGAGTCTTGAGTACCCTTGTTTTCTCCCTGCGTTGTGGTGTAAGAGGTGCTGTATATCCTCCTTTTGAGGGGGAAGCTTATGATACTTGTGACTGCCGGTACGAAGTCACATGAGGGGGAGGAGGAGGAACAAACACAATAGCTGCAGTATATGAGCAAACTCCTCTCAGACCACCCTCCTCTCCTCCCTAAATACCTTGACATGATTTCCAAAGCCCCGCTTACAGAGAAGCATATCATTCTCTGAGCTGCTGTCAACGTGTTTGAGATATAACTCTTCCTGATATGTAGGGTGTTCTCTATCGTTGTGATTTTTTTTTTAATTTGATGTGATGTCACGTTTATCTCCTTTAATTACAATTTAACATACATTAAACATATTAATTAAAATTGAACTGATAATGGCAGACGATTTTCTGCTGAATTGTTTTTGTTCTAGTTATGATGATCGTTAAATAAAGTATTTTCTCTCATTACAGAGGAGCGAAAAGCGGAGTACAACTCCATGAGCCCTGACATCTCTCTCCATGGAATTGGAAATGGTACAGGTGAGATAACTTCACAATATATTGAAATATTCATGCAAAGATACATAATAAATAACTGTATTTAAAGAGTTGGTTCAATGCGGTAATCAAGACACCAAATCTTGAACATATTCATTATGAAAGGTTTCCTATGTAAGAGTGTAATTTCTCTTAAACTATACGTAAATGCATGCTTGGCACACATGTGAGCATGTGAGATAATGTGTGTCTATGGGAGATGGAAAGTAAACATTTTTAAGTTGAGCGCGAGTGCATGGCAAATCACATTTTGCAGCCAAATTGAGTTTAAGGGCAAAATCGAATTTGTTCAGTCCATGTACTTTCAGATTGATTACAAGGAAACAATAACATTTTCATTTGCTTACCCAATTTCCAGTCATCTAAAGAAAAAGTATGATTTAGAATAACTTTTGTCATTTTATTAGTTATCTACCCACATTACCTCATTTTTTACATATATAAAGTTTACTTTTTGTAAAGCGCAGTTGTCTATTCATCCTGTCAGTATCTTTAAGTAGTTCTCCATAAAGCATCCAAAAACCTATTGTTTACGAAAATCAAGTTTAAAATCTTGTTCTGTGCAATTACACATAACACATGATCTATAATTAGATTATTGGGTCCAATTTTATGTATACGATGAGCAATACAAAGTGAGATCAGTTACCCTGGCACGCCTAATTGCCATATAACCCAATTACCTATAATGCTGGAAATGTTTAAAGCATTTTCAAACATGCAAGAGGATGCTTAAAGAGTGCTTGATGATCAAGCAGGCTCCTATTAGTCTTTGAAGTGGCCATTATGTTGTAACTTAAATAAATACTTCCACCTTGAAAGGCCTTCTAATGGCTTGGTCTCCCCTACATCACACTTAAAGTGGCCTTTGTCCTAATGTTCGGCTTGGTCCTTTTCAATGACGCTGAGCATCAACCACTGGATTCATTTGTGCTTTTTCTCCCCACTTCGTCTGTGCAGTTAAGGGTATTGATGCCTCTTCAGAGCTGGAAAGCTTCTTTGCCAAGAGGAAACTGGATGACAGTGGGGGACATGCAGCGAGCATTGCCGAATACCTGCAGGATACCGTTATCATTTACCCAGAGGACCCAGAGGAGGGTACACGACTGGGCACACCAGAGGCCAATGGACAAGATGAAACTGAAAATGGTAGGCATTAAACTATACATACAAATAGGATCTAACTCGCTAAGCACCAAATGCAATTAGAAATTTGTTTAATAACTTTATTATATTATATTCTCAAAGAGACAAAAAAATTAAAAAATATATAAATTAATGCATTTTTTTTTTTTTTTTATTATTATTATTATTTTTGCAAATTAGGTTGTGTGGACAAAATGCATATATTTAGTTTGTGAAATATTTTTTCTAATGCTATTTGAATGATATAACTGAATAACATGTTTTGCTGTTTCACTTAACTGAATGCAGTGCTTTACCTATCGTTCTCCCATAGCCTCATATGGCAACTGTTTTTCCCACATATGCTGTTTTTTTTTTCTTCAATCCCCCCTCCTTCACTCTGTTCAATTTTGCCCAGATCTGGCACTGAGGACGCCAGATGCCTTTGCCCAACTGTTGACCTGCCCCTACTGTGACCGGGGCTACAAGCGGCTGACCTCCCTAAAGGAGCACATCAAGTACCGACATGAGAAAAACGATGAGAGCTTCCCCTGTCCCCTGTGCAGTGACACCTTCGCCTACCGCACCCAGCTAGAGCGCCATATGGCCACACATAAGCCTGCCAGAGATCAGGTGAGATGAGGCCCACCTCAATCCGAACCCACACTCATTACTTCCTCATGCTTTTTTTTTAATATTATAGAAGTCATTGTGAAAGATGCTGCATCTTTCATTCTGAGCCTGTTTACTTGTCCGACGAGAACATGTTTCAGCCTGTTGATAGCTCCAGTATTGAACAAGCTCCTCCGGAAGCTCCTTAATACTTGAATCCTTCACACCGGAGCCACAGCTGTGCACTGTCATACTCCGCTGAGTGTCCGCCCACAGCTGGCCATGTGTGGGCTGTTCTAGCACATTGAGTCCTATAGGCCTGCCGACTTCTCACATCAGCTGTTGGAAAGGAGTCAATTCAAAAGATGCAGGGAAAGCTGATGTTATTTCTGCCTTTTAGGCTGGTCTCAACATGAGCATGCTGTGAAAAATGCAGTGATATGGAATTATTTTGAAAAGGAAACTCTATATTGCTTTATTACTAGAGGAAAAAGTCTGTTTTTGATGTGGTAAAAGGGCTCTCAGTTGCTTGATA
Source organism: Sinocyclocheilus anshuiensis (assembly GCF_001515605.1). Taxonomy (NCBI): domain Eukaryota; kingdom Metazoa; phylum Chordata; class Actinopteri; order Cypriniformes; family Cyprinidae; genus Sinocyclocheilus; species Sinocyclocheilus anshuiensis. Next base: position 165,940 of record NW_015555736.1, on the reverse strand, counting down.
GGATTATAGCAGGATATCCTGCATTTAGGCTTTCAACTTTGAACCTTAAGCAGACTTGGGCATGTTGGAAAATAATTTGGAATACTTGCCTTGCACGCTCATCTTACTGGCTGAATCAGACTCACACATATGCACACATGCACACACATATGTGCACCTCTTCAGACTGAATTAAACACGAGCAGATGGCTTTTTCCCGGTGATCTAGAGTATCCTAATCCTTAAATGACTTTAAGTGTTTGTTTATTTGCTCTAAAGAGGTATTTTCCTGAAGGCTTTGAACATTATTCTTAGGTTCACCTTGCTAGGTTTAGTTTTACATTTCATCACGTGTATATATTTGCATACACTCATACAGAAAATGGAAACCCCAATACACATCTTAAACTGGCCTATGTGCATGAGTATGACTGAACTTTTGAAGAAAGAACTCACAGTACTGTACACAGTGACTATTAAACATGCACTTGTGGACACCCACACATTTTTCACAGACCTTTTGTGTCTGTGTGTGGGGTGCAGGGTGAATGCTGTTGTTTTTGTTGTGCATCTGCGGCCCACATTTGAATTTCAAATGGAGGAAGAGCACCTACGTTTAACTTTGGATTGTGAATACAGATGCAGCCTACACTGTTTTAACTAAACCCAGACAACAACTGTTTAAAGTATTCAGATAGTAGTTGAACGAATAAGGTACTAGAGATAAAAGGCACCACCAATTCATCATGTAAACTTTATGCAGAAATCCAAAAAAAAGAATCTGAATAACTGTTGCTTCAGTAACTGTGGACCAGAGGCGGACAGTAACTAAGTACATTTACTTGAGTATACTTCTGTACTTTTACTTAAGTAAAAATCTGTCTTTACAACTTTTACTTGTAATGGAGTAATATTTGACCAGCAGTATCTGTACTTTCACTCAAGTAATGGAGTTGAGTACTTTGTCCGCCTCTGCTGTGGACACACATACCTAAATACAATTGGGTATCTGTTTTCTGTGTTTAATTAATCAATATAAATAAATAAATATTTATTTCAGCATCAGAATGAATTATATACCCTTTTGTGACTGTTTTCTACCTGTATCAATTTCTGTAATCTTTCTCTCCTTTGCAGCCTCAACTGCTAAACGAAGGTGCTGGTAACCGCAAATTCAAATGCACAGAGTGTGGCAAAGCCTTCAAATATAAGCATCATTTGAAGGAGCACCTCCGCATTCACAGTGGTAAGTGTTTCTTTGAATAATATGTTAAGAGCCTCCTTTCATAAGTGGCCGTGAAAAGAATGCCAATAATGTATATAATCTTATTTCTTATGTCTCCAGTTTACCTAATGGTAATTCAGTGTGGTTTGGATAGTCTGGATAGATGATGAATATTTAAAGCCATAATTATATAATTATGCACAAATTATTTTTTATTGTAGGATCTCATCATCCTATCAATCATTAAATTGATTGATGGGATGGGGAAAGAAGTTTAAAGCAATTATAAAGTAATTTAATAGGTAAAATATGTAAAAGAACATCACTTTATTTTTGTATTTGAATAATCAAAGTATCTCTTTTATTTATTTTTTTTAAGGTGAAAAGCCATATGAGTGCCCCAACTGCAAGAAACGCTTCTCCCACTCTGGCTCCTACAGCTCCCACATAAGTAGCAAGAAGTGCATTGGCCTTATCTCTATTAATGGACGGGTACGCCATGGAGTCAACAGCAAGCCTGGCTCATCACCAAATTCTGCTGCATCCTCCCCTGGCAGTCCTGCCTTAGCTCAGCTCCGTCACAAACTGGAGAACGGCAGGTCCATGAGCCTCCAAGACCCATCTGCTCACACAGACATCAAGTCAGAGCCCATGGACTTCAATGAATACCGTCTAATGATTGCGTCTCAACAAGAATATGGTGGGTCAGGAGCCTTTCTCAATGGTGGTGGTCATGGAGGTAGTCCTCCGGGGATGCACGGTTCATCTCAGAACCCCCAGCAACATCTGGGCATTGGGTCGGATTCTCATCCATTGAGCTATACAGGGTTCCTCAACAACATGTGTGAGGTTCAGAAGGTTCTTCAGATTGTGGACAACACAGTTTGCCGGCAGAAGATTGATGGCAACCCTGAAGAGATCTCTAAGCTCAGAGCATACATGAAGGAATTAGGCTCCCAGATGGAGGAGCAGAATCGGGTACTGGCCTCCCAGCAAGGCTTCCTTGGTGTTGGTCACAACAGTCCCACCAAGACCATCATTGACTACACCCTGGAAAAAGTGAATGAAGCCAAAGCGTGTCTCCAGAGTTTAACAGAAGATTCTAAGAGACGGGCTGTAGATATCAAAAAAGAAAGACCCAGCCACGCCATGGATCTTCTATCTGAAGATAAAGCACAGGAGAGGGATGCGCAGTACACACCATTCTCATGTCAGTACTGCAAGGAGACGTTTTCTGGCCCTATTCCATTACATCAACACGAGCGATATCTCTGCAAGATGAACGAGGAGATCAAGGCTGTCCTCAAACCTAATGATACTGTACCAACTGGCCACAGGGGCATTAGGAAGACCAATGAAAAGCCGCTTGACTCTGTGGACCACTTGAGAGGTGAGACACCCTCACCTTTGAATCTCTCATCATCATCATCCAAACACTCACATAGCAGTTTGTACACCCCTAACAGCCTCGCCTCTGAGGATGCCCATGGGGAACCACTGGACTTGTCTTTGCCAAAACAAGTTTCCAAGGCAGAACGGAGGCCAAAACCGAATGACTTTTCTGTTGACCACAATATCAACTCCTTTGCACGTGAACCAGGAGCAGAGCCTTTAAATCTGGCCCACATCAAGAAGGAGTTCAATGGGCCCAACAGTTTGGGCAATGAAAATCAGCTGGAGAAAAGCTCGAGCCCTATCTTTAGCATAAACCCTTTTGGTGGCGGGCACATGTACACCTCGCTTCCTCCTCATGGAGCATTCCCTCCTCCTACTTTCATGTCTACGGCTCAAGCCAGCATCCCGGGACTCAGGCCCTACCCAGGGTTGGATCCCATGAGTTTCCTTCCACCTATGGCTTATACTTACGCGGCAGGGGCAGCCACTTTTGCTGAGATGCAGCAACGCCGGAAGTACCAGCGGAAACCAGGCTTCCAGGTAAATTAAATGTTTTGGTCCCAGGAAAAAATAATTCCCAGTGCATTCCTTTTTTGTCTTAACTCTTTAAACGTGATAAATCACATTCAGAATGAATGTTATCATGCTTTTTGCCAAAGTGTGATTTATTTAAATAACTAAATAATAATAAAAGTATCTTTAAATTATAAAAGGTTATTACTTCCTAAAATGTTGTCCACAGAATGTCCTTGCTCTGTTACATACATGAATTCATACTACTTTGTTTACTAAGCTGAGAGAACCCATGTAAGTCAAGCCATATGTCCCTCTTTTTGAGACATCTTCTAGTGATAAAGGCTTATACAGGTTACAGAGATAAGCTCTGTCCAGACTTGGGATCAAACTTGGGGCAGGGGCTGTCTCTTCCTAGGTGGCAGGTTAGGATTAGGATTTGTAGCAGGTTAGGGTTGCGTCAAATGTGTCTAAAATATGTTTCTTTTGCAGGGGGAGCTACTGGACAGTGCAGGGGACTATCTGTCAGGGCTAGAGGACCTGACAGACAGCGAGTCGCTGCTCGCCCGGAAGAAGATTAAGAAGACTGAAAGTGGTATGTACGCGTGTGACTTGTGCGACAAAACATTCCAGAAGACCAGTTCCCTCCTAAGACACAAATATGAGCACACAGGTATATCACATTTAGACAATTCTTTTTTTTTTTACCCTCGTCCATCCCCCCTCCAAGTAATCCCCTTTTACCACATTGTGTTTTTTTCTTGTTTCTCTCATTCCTTTCCTGCTTTAATTTTTTTTCATACCTACTTTTTTTCTGTCCATTGCCATATTTTTGTTGTACATTTCAAACCCATGACAAAGGTGTAAAGGTTTTCTTCCTTTTGACAGGCTCAAAGGGGAAACATTTTAAAATTAGCAGGTGACACCAATGGTATTTACAGCTATAATCCAGCTAAAATGTACAAAAATAGTTTCCATTTTAAATGGCAAACGCACACACAACCATTTCTCATATACGCGTTTTGTACAATGAACCACAAAAACAATCTCACATAGCTTTTAATTTGAGCATTTGGACCACCAGTCGATATGGAGACACATTGTCAGTGCAGTTTTGTTGGCAAGCCAACATGGCGCAGTATGCCAGGTGTGTGAAAGCCTGATGTGTGCGTGGCATTTCTACGCCACAATGTGACCTACCCTCCTGGGGGACTCTCTTTCACACGTTTGCATCATCCTCACTTACATTCTTTGGTCGGAATGCATAGAGGAATCCACTGTCTCGTCTATTTTTGAACTTGATGAGGGGAGGTGGGGAAGGGGACCATCTCAAGTATTGCTGCTATGGAAGGTGTTGCAGGCATGCCAGGGCTATTCATGGCCAAGAATATAGTACATCTGTTCATATGCTTGGTGCTTATGGCGAGTGTGTGGGTTTTTATGGCAAGAATGTTACTGGTGGAATGACTGAATGCCAAATGGCATGTCCCTCCTACTTCACTGATTAGAGTAGAATTCATTTCCTATTTTCTGAAAGTAAACAACGTGAGCCAAGTTGGCAAAAGAGGAAGGTGTGCGTGAGGTGAGGTGTTTGGTGTATGCGTTACACAAGGCATCACGAGTCAAATGTCTTATCTTAGCATTTTCAATCCCGAGACATGATGTCATAAACTCTGTCAGGGATGCTGACTGCCTCACTTTCACCTTGTGCGGCATGGAGCGATAATCACCTGATCTTCTTGGCTGCATTCAGAACAGTCACAGACAGCCTCAGAATAGCACCTCAGGACTGTGGCTTCCCCCTCACCTACCTGCACTGTTTTGGTAACATCTAAAATAAACCGGTGAGGTTTGTCGCTACTCGATATGAAGGGGTTTTCAGTTAGGACTTTTTTTTTTAACTTTTTTTTTTACCCAAACTAATCCCTAACATGAAGAAAAAACGTTTTTTTTTTTTTTTTTATATATAATTCAATCATAAGGTACAAGTAAGGAGGGATATTTGTGTTTACTTGAAAGATGTGTCTTAGCAATATGTACTTAATATGTTTTACCTTACATTTGATGGTAATGCAAACAATGTATTGAAATATATTTGAAGTTTGTGCATCCTCCACATAAGTTGCTTTTTATAGCTTTAAGATGTTATGGATGCTGAGCTAACCTGTTGGCTCCTCTCTCTTTGTGTCTCTGCAGGAAAGCGGCCTCACCAGTGCCAGATTTGCAAGAAGGCCTTCAAACACAAGCACCACCTCATCGAGCACTCACGCCTACATTCAGGCGAGAAACCCTACCAGTGCGACAAATGTGGCAAGCGCTTCTCCCATTCTGGCTCTTACTCGCAGCACATGAACCACCGATATTCCTACTGCAAACGGGAGGCGGAGGAGCGCGAGGCCGCCAAACAAGATAACCACGACAATGACGGACCCTTGGAGCCCACAGAGCTCCTCATGCGTCGGGCTTACTTTCAAGGCCTCGGGCCGCTGGGCTTTTCGGATCCAGAGGACCAGACCGAGGACATCACACGAGAAAACACCATCTTGAGAGAGGGTTCTGAGGGCAGCGCCAGGGAGGCAGAGGAGGCATATCCGGAAGTGACTGACAGGCAAGAGACAAGGTTGGCTGACGAAGAGGAAATGGAGACTGAGGGCCAGAGATTTTACACTCGGAGCCCTGATGGGACAGCAAAAGATGAGAAAAAGAGCGAAGTAATGGGAGGGACAGAAGACGAGAGCTCGGAAGAGGGGAAAATGGTGAGCAAAAGAAATCCTGACGGCAAGAATGAGGATGCTGATTAACTACTGCATTTTGGAATAGCTTCCTGTATTCTATGTTTTCTTTTTCCCTCAAGCTTGCATCGCGCCCTTCTTCCACCCTTTTGAAGGGACTTTGAGCCAGATTCTCATTTGTACCACACTGCCACGTCTTGGTTATCTGAGCGTGCGCCTGAGGCTTGCACTCATCGATATAAAGAGTGGAACTCCAAAATCAGGCATCAGAAACTAGGCTGGAACATGAAGGAATCCATATTATGCAAAAATACAAGTGGTAACGATTGTCAGAATACAAATAAAAGAAAGGTTTTTAAAATGTACAGAGTTTGCAGCCAGAAAGCTGTGCGGTGCTGATTTCCGTATAACTCCTGTGTTTCATTGTGGTCATAGCACAAGCCTGGAAATTGCACTCTGAAAAAAAAGAAAAGGATTACAAAAAAAGGAAAAATAAAAAAACACAAAAAATAAAATGAACAAAAAAACTCTTAGGTAAAAAAGCATTGCCTATATGTACTTATGCTGCGCTTGAAGACGCAGTAGTGTGTCAGTGTTATATTTCATTATCACTTACTGTGATACCCTTGGTTTTACCTTTCTTTTCCTGACTAGCCATCCAAGTTTTGGCGTCTCACCATGGCTTTTTTTTATGAAGCGACTTTAACTCAATAATACCTATATGATTCTTAAATGTACAAAGTCTTAAAGTTGGCCAGGGGTGGATGGAAAGAGTTTGGGTAACTGTAATGACGAAGGCTCATTGTATGAGGCGACGTCAGAACCCCTGTGTTTTTTTCGTTCGAGAAAAGCCTTATATGCAAACCCTTCCACCTGTGTTTTCTGCAAGTGCCATCCTTGTACAGTATAAAGCGAAGTCAACTAGTGTTCTCTTTGCACCTGCTTTAGTATTAAACAAAATATTTCACCTTGTTGTTTGAAATACCTACGTCAGTATTAGTATATCTAGACTGCAGTTGTTTAGTTTACATATTGTTTGTGCAATTTTCTGTATTTTTTTAAGATCATCTGTCAGTATTATCTTGGTTTGTTTTGTTTTGTTCAATACAAAATTCATTTTTATTTTAAACTACCATTTTATTTATGTGACTCATTTTATATTTCCTAATTATATTTATTTCATACTGTAGTGTACAGTATTATAGTTCCTTGATATAGATATATTTTAGTAAATAAGGATCCTTACAAGTGGAGCAAATTTTACGTAAAGAGAGCATTTATTGTATCTGGAGCGATTGCTGTGAATTGCTCATCATACTACACTTACCTGATGAAGGAGAATCTACAATTTGGGAACTTTTGATACAATATTGTGAAAACACTGTATTTTTGACTGAAAGGAAAAAAAATCCACTTTATTCATCTTATTTGTTTTTCCTTTTTTCCCTTTTTTAGCTACAGAAATAAAGGGGGGCTGTGGTTGTTGGGATTTTTTGAAATGTCTGTTGAAATATAATTTAATTTTTAATTTGTAATTTCTCTTGAAAATGACCTTGCTCGAATAAATGTAGCCCAATTTAATTTTGAAAACCTGTGTAACATCTCACTTAACAAGTCACTTCAATTTCCTCACAGTCTGACAGATTTGAACACTTTTAATTTATTATTTTAAATACAAAATAATAATTCCCATATATCCAGGGGGAAAAAATTCAAATAGTTGGCAGTTTAGTATATTTAATGTATGCGTGTGTGTGTGTGTGTGTGTGTGTGTGTGTGTGTGTAATAAGTAGTGTCATCCATATTATAAATCACCTCCATAAACTGGAGAAAAATAGCTATCAAACATCAGACTTTAATATTCCCCGGTATCATTTTCTGTGCTGTCATTTAATGAATTATTGGAACCTTTACCTTTTGATGTGGATTACACATAGCAATATAATCCACCTTATCAAAGTCTCTCACAGTATGATAGCCTTCTATTAGTCTCTTTGAAGTTGAATGATGTTGGGTTGCGCTAAATTAACATCAGCCGCAGGCTGCCAAACTGGCTGTGAAGTCTCGACGTTGGAACTCTAAGGAGTTCCATTAACCATGACCTTGCTAATTTTCTCAACTCACATACTCATCTCAAGTTTAATTTTCAAGGAACTATTCAAGACACTTTTCTCCCGCAGGGATGTACAGTCCATTTCATTTTAGAAGCTAAGGTACCTGTATAAAAGAGCCCTAAAATTGAATTGCATAGTATGCATAAGCTACATTCTTTTGCAATACACACGTTCTCTGCTGTACAAAGTTTGATGGGTAATGTATAATTTGGAAAATAAATGCATACGTAGGAAAACCACTTAAATGTGTATATGTTCTGACACTGAATGATAATATTTGGGACACTTTCCATGAAACAATATGGTAACTATAAAATGCAGATTAAATTCAGTGAAGCAGCAGTTTAATTGATCTGGTCTGAGACTGTAGCTGTAGTTGTTTCCATTCAGGTGATTATCTGAAGGGACTGTTGTGAATGCTGTTGACCACACTGTACTTTACCTACACTGACCTCTGCACACAAATCACTTATTAAACACAAATCGAAATAAATAAAAGACTCAGTACATTTATGACATTTATATTTTAAATATATTAAAATAACTGAACTGACAGCAATTAATGAGACATGCTATATATGCAGGTTCAGTGAAAAATTTAAACCAGGGGGGGGAAATGGTTAT
>NW_015555736.1:142835-157348 GCF_001515605.1 Sinocyclocheilus anshuiensis | reverse complement strand
CCATTTTCCCCATATATAACCATATATATACTGTAGTATTAGCACCACTCTCATTAATAAATCAATCATTAAATAAAAAAAAAAAACTAAAAGGTTTTTACACTGTTTGAAGGATGAATAAATAAGCTTTATAAATAATTGAAGATGATAAGGAAATGCCACAACTGCCTGTCAAAATCATTTATGGTCATAGCTGGCCCAAGCCGATCAGCTGGACTACCAGCTGGTGGGTTAGAGATCAACCTTTTAGACCTTGATCAAGCTGGTTAGAATTAGTAGACCACCTTGGACCAGAAAGCAGGAACCATGTTCCAAAACCCAGCGTTTTCCAGCATAAATGTAAATTTATTTTGACAAAATTCTAAATTTGTTGCAATAAACAAAATATTTGTTATATTATAAATTATTAGTCCATAGTGAAAAAAAAAACAAAAAAAAAACTGTCCCACGTCTGCTCAGTTCACACTACGAAGTGTAAGAATGAGCACATGATGCCTACAAACGACTTCACGGTACCGCACTGGAGAGCGTCCTCACGCATAGTGACGTCACGACGTAAACACGCGCCGTCTTGCAGGAAGAGGTAAAACTGAATTAAACACGCTAATGTATGTTGGTTTCTGCCTGCTTAACTGGCTTAAAACCTAGCTACCGAGTGCTTATCTATCGATCAACTAACGGCAAACATGAGTATATGCGGTTGTGCAGTCATCGATATGTTTCTTAGCGTATCTTGTCTTCTAAACAAAAGTTAAAGTTAATTGGTTCTCATTGCCGTGTCTGTGATGTGAATTAACGTTAAGAAAAAGAAAAAGAACTAAACTAAAAAAAAAAAGAAAACTAAAGAGTAGCCGTTTGTATGAATGCAGCGTTATTGCCCTTCATACAATGGCCCAAATTGTATTTGAACCCAGTGTTTTATGTGTTTGCGTTAAATAATATCATATCAAACCAAGTGGAATTTTTAAAGATAGCATAAGCACCCTTTTCACAAATAAGTTATATTTGATTTGAAATGATTAAACAATTCAAAAATAGTATATACTTTCTGGTTGATGAACATTATTGGAACATGTTCAGTTATTGTGATGAATTACACCTATGGTTACTCTGCTAGGACACTTGAGAAGAACTGACTTCATACAAAAAATGAGAAATTACCTCCATTTGGTTAAGTAATTTTATTTGCAAAAATATTTAGATTATAAGTTTATAAGTTATGTATATTATAAGTTATGTATGTATTTAAATGATCCATTGTGTGACATTTTATTATTGCACTGAAATTAATACATTTTAAAATGTGGCTTTAGCTTCTTTGTGCTTTTTTATGTTTGCTGAATAACAATTAACAATCAAACAAATCATTTTTAAACAGCAGTCAGATTTTTAGCTGAAGTAAGAAATGCATTAAAAAATATTTCCAGAATTATTATATTATTAATCTGTGGTCAAAGAAAGGTTAACAATAATGGACAAATGCAGTGCATGCAGATAAGTGAGACAAATGAGAGTTAACAAAATCTAATGCATTCAAATATTCCAGTAGTGCTTTTATTTATTTGGGCCCAACAATATTTTACTGAATATCACAGCCTTTGCTCAAATGCTGCAATATGATGCAGAGTAGTTGCTTCAGATCTTAATTCACATGGTTTCAGCTGGACCAGCTGTGTTTTGCTTGAAATGAGTCAGAGAGAGGAAATGAAGAATGTAACCTTGAAATGTCACAACGCTGGTCTTGAGATTTTTGTCACCCGTTTATGCATTGTGTTTGATCCCTACTGTCGTATTGACGAGAGAAAAGGTATATAAATGTACTTTTAAACATCTCTTTTAAATTTTTAAACATTTTACCTTCCCTGTGCCGCAATTTTGGCCAAAAATACGGCAAAAAGACAAAAATAGGCAGCAATTTGTGCCTTTATTTTAGTGCACTTATTTTGATCCATTTACCTATTTGATAGGTCTGTTGTGCTTAATTCAGTGACTAAGTAAGAGATATTCAAGTCCTTTCTGTTTGGTATGGAATTATGTGTTACCGTATATGACCCATAAATGGAGGAGAACCTGTGTGCTGCATTACACTTTAAGCAGGAAGCATATCTTACCCACGTATGGAAATACATAGACATGGAAAGCTAATTTGAAATGTGGGTATTTTTGGTAAGATAATAACTAATTCCAGTAATCTGTATAGATGAGTATTTGAGTTAGAAATTGTAATTCTCGATAATGACAAAAGAAAAATTCAGCATTGGGATATTTTCCAAATGCAGTTCATGTAGCTAAATACCCTTTGGAATTAATGTCATCCACATATCCAGTTATATTTTTGCCTGTTTGAGGTATCTCCGAAACCAAAATTTCCATATATTTCACTTTAAAATAATGTCTTTTCATTTAGGCTAAATTTTTGGTTATCTTGATAGTTTAAACAAAGCTCTTTTGAACTTAATTTGGTCCACTTCATGCCTCCCATGTCTGTGATAGAGGCCATATTCTGCCATCTTATTAAATCTCTAACAGTAATAGACACAATTTTCTTCTACTAGACACTTGAAATTAGCCCTTTATGAAATCTGGAGGAAATTTTCTTTTAAATGACCTGTTCAGGAATCAAGCGTTTAGCTTTTGTCTTATTGTGTCAAGCCTGGTCTAATTCAGAATGCTGTATTCTGTCACCTAATTGTCACCCATAAATGATAAAGAATCAGGTTAAACTCTTCAATTCATGGCACATGATTACCGTGCCCGGCATTTGGCTCGCTTCATCTCCGTCAGCCGAGTGTGCAGTGATTAGCATGTAAGCGCTAGCATGTAATTACAGAGCAGCTTCCTTTCCTTTAATGATTACCGTTAACACAAAGCCTCTGACGAGGTGAATGAGGACACGGCTCACTCTATTAAAAGACAGAACAGACACTTGGATGGTCTGAAAATTTAATTTGTTTAAAATGTGAACTTCCTCTCGCTTCTCTAATGTGAGATCAAAGGCGTTTATGAATAGTACTTTGTGCCTTCGGTGCGTGTGGTGAACCTTCTGAAAGTGGCAGTGTCAGTCTGAGCACCTCGAAGGTTTCAGGAACAAATGACTATCATTTTACAAGGCTTAATAGTGTTTTAGTTGATTGGGATGCCACTCAGTTCAGCAGAGACTGTCTGGAGGTTGAAGAATGTGTGTTGGCAACGTTCATTAGACCAGTTTGTTAAACAATATCATTGCAGAAAAGCTTTTTTTGACACAGTTATTTCATGCAGCTTGAGCCGATGAAATTTTATCACTCATATTCACTAGCAATTAGAAGGAAATGGAAGTTAGGTGGGATAGTTTTTTTTGTTGTTGTTGTTAATTAGCCTTTTCTTGTATTTTACCTCATTCTGTTTGTTTTTAACAACTGTTAGGGCATATAATGTAAAGGTTTTCACGTCTTAGGCAGAGTAGAATCATAGCCATGGTATTTACAAGCCACAGTATTTGTTTGTAAAATATGAAATCAACTGATCTCTTGGATTGCAGCACATAAAACAAACATCAACTGCACTTTGGCAAATGCAAGCCATGGAGACGGCCCAGCGTCTGAATTTATGAGCACAGTGAACTTTGCCCACTCATTCGTGACCCAGACTTTGTGATGGCACTAATATTTTTCCCTCTGTGTGTAGGTTTCGCTTTTTTTAATTTGAGCAGGCAAAATGTTGTGGAAACAAAGCGTGTTAATACGGTGTCTACTTGATCTCTTATTGTGCACTTCATTACAAAACATGCCTACCAACTCTCATCTGTCGTGACTTGACTCGTTTGACTTTCAATAAGAGCATCTCAGTGCGGTACATGGGTCAATAAGACATAGGAGTGTTTGCGATAAAGAAAAGGAAACATCTCTACACGCAGGTTCTTAGAAATGTGTTAGCATTCACTTTCCTTGAATATGTGTGTGCATCTTATAATAATTATATTAATATGATTTTTAGTACTTAGTAAACAACATATTTTTTTCTCTGTATTATAATTTCGGGACAGTTGAATCACCGATTTTTGACTTTGTGCATGAAATCAATTTACTTTTAATTTAGAAATTTAAAAACAAGCTTGCAACAGAAGAGGTTTATTCAAGTCATTCTATGCATGATTTTTTTTTTTTTTTTAACAAATTGACCAGTTTTTTAAATAGTCCAGTTTATTTTGTTGGTGTTTTACTTTGGATACAATTCAGATGCAGCACGGTTAGGCTCGACCTCATGTTGTTTCCTTGTATCGCTCGAATCTAATTTCAAGTGATCAGCCGTGGCTTTGGTCTGCTGTGTGGGAGTACATAATCAGATGTTTCATTCTGGCTGAATTAGCCCTCCAGAAAGACCACATCACTTTAAGGCCTCCTCCTGCCCTGTCAGAGTCCATCGCGGGTGATGACGCAAACACACACACATTCACACAGGCATACACACTCAAGAAATCCACGGATGGCTAGAGGCTGTTAAAATGAGGTGTTGAGAGTTGGCTTACACGCTCCAATGCGCCATGTTTCTGGGTGCTTGTCACTGGGCAGTGCCATGCTATCCGCCCCCCTGTACTGGCACTTATTGGTGCCATTGGTAGAGTCACTTTTACTGATGAGTTTAATCGTCAGGATTGGTACTTGATATGACGACCTCGTGCACTGCCCCTGCGGATGTATCAGCTGCATCCCAGGTTTTTTTTTTTTTTTTTTGTACTCTGAGGCTGCGTCTCTCTCTAAAACGGCCTCTTCCCCACTATTTCAAGAGCCAAAGGAAATCCTGTATTTCATCTGGAATAATGCAGATTAGATAACGGCTTGTCTCTTCAGGGGAAAAGTATGTTTTTCTATGAGAAAGGAGGAAGGAATATCTATGGTTAATTCTCTGGCTAACCAAATGGGGAGATTTTGTGCCAGGCCTGTTTGTTAACCCTATAAAGCCTATTGTATCATATTTCATCTGCTAATTTCTAAGTCCTCTATATTATAAATGTGACCAAAACTTTGCTGAGAAACCTGTTGTACACAATCTTCAACATGCCTTATGTTGTCTGATTGATAATTTATATTTTTTAGCATGTAAAAGGCCTTTTTTTTCTAATTAAAAAAACCTACAGTGACAACTGATATTAATATGCACTTTATGTAGTCTGCACATACTATTATAAAAAACTATCAGAAAGCTATCAGAATTTAATATTACTTTTTGATCATAGAAATATCAGCAACTGTACCAAATTGAATACTTTTGCTACGTTTGGGCTTTTTTTCTGTTATACTGTATGAGCAAAAAAAGCCTGATGTATCAAATATGATACTCAACAAACCAAAAAAACAAAAAACATAGGCAAACTTTTTAAATATTTTGTATAAAGGTTCAATAAAAAATATATGAAAAAAATATATATATATAATATACGCACACATATTATAGGCTACTGACTGTTTTCATATGTCAGCCTTTACAGGTTTAATTTGTCTTCAGTGTTAGTAAAGATTAATTTTATGCAGTATATGCAGTATAAATAGCTCAATTTTATAGTATGCCAATTTATTCTCTTCTTTTATTTATTATTTGTTTTATGTGGTCATGACTTGGCAAAAGGTTAGCGTGTAAATGTAATTTTTCATTCCGCCTTCAAAGGTATTTTGTGTAAATCAGTAGAAATTGAATCCCCCACTCTTCTGTTATGGTGTTGTTATATGGTATCCCATTGATTGAAAGGAGTTAACTCTTACACAGGCGAGCCTTTTGAATGCAGTTGAGCAATGACTCAGCATCCATCGATTGTCATGATGGTGCTGCTTTTAGTCGTGAGGTCGGGCACTGCGGGGTTTCCCTTTCGCATGAACTGTGTGGGGGTCTGAATGAGGCAACATTAACCCCTCACTTTCCACTCCATCTTGAGGTCGAATGCTTTTCACGCCCTACCTGTGTAAAATGGAGGCACTGAGGTATAAAGGGTAGAGGTAAATCACTGTGTGAGAAAATCCCACTCAGTACATCCGAGCGATTGGAAAACCCCAGCCTTTCAGGTTAGACGCTTAAACCTACTTAAGTTGTTACATTTCCAGTTCCCTGTTGCAAAGTTTTGATTCGTTTTCACAGTTCTGCTTGCTATGAAATGCTGTGCTCAGCAGTGTTTATCACATGGCTGTTTACATGGAAAAAAAAGCATGGTCAATGGCCGCCACAAGATACCACTAAAATTCGTAGAAACAAATTATTGTCATTTTGAAGTGTCTCGAGTGCCATTTGACAGCATCAGCTTGTCGTCTGTTTAATTTATTCAGTGTTCGGCAAGCTACTTTGAAAATTTGGAATTTAGCTACAAGCTAACTACATAAAGGTATTTTATATAGCTGTTTAAAAAGTAGTTAGCTACTACAAGTTGTTAACTACATTCAAGCTATGCATAACTGCAAACTTATGCATAACAGACATTGCAATTTATTTACACAAATTAGCTGTATTTATCTGCCACATAAACAGCAAGGGGTTTCTGAATGAATGACTCGCTCGCTTAAAAACAAAACACCTTGATTTATACAACAGTTGCAAACATAGTGATAGCAGCCTTTAACTAAATATTACGCCATTGAAAATAAGACCTAAAATGTTGGGTAGGAACGTTGAATCTTATTTTTTTTTCTGTGTCTGAATGATCCAATTCTCTAAAAACTTCCCAATGCTACTTGAGGACGAGCTTTTGATAGCATTAGTTCATTCTGCAGTACATCTATGCACACGATTTAGTACATTTTTTGTCACTACATGTTGCTTGCTGGACAGGGTGGTTTGTCATCTTATTGAAGAAGCGAGTTAAATTGGTAACGTCGCTTGTAGTTAATTTCTGCCCGACTCTTTAGTTATCAAAACAACAATCGAATTGATAGGTACATTTCCAAACGATCAGCTGAAGTATTTCCTAAGCCTAACTCATTATGCACTCCAGCTATGACTTAACTGTGACACATATATGATGAAATTCTATGTGATTCGGAAAGTACTGTATGTGGGTGAATTTTGCCAGTGCGATTATTATTAACACCCTCTCCACTATGTGGTTAATAATCATAGGTTATTACGGTCTCCTTTTTTAATGTGAGTCATTGAAATGTGATTTTTTTTTTTTTTTAACTCTACAATAATAGCATGCATTCACACTAAATTTCAGGTTTGGTTGGGCCTGTATCCATGAGTGTGCTCTTGCTGGAGGTGTTCTATGGTGGCTCCCACAAACAGCTGGTTGATCTTCTCAAGAAAAGTGTTGAAGACTGTGTAAGCTTCACTCTGCCTGCAAAGAAATGGCACTGGAGGGCCAGAACTTCTGCTCTGTAATTCATGCAAGCAGTTCCAGCAAGTTCCTCGTACAGGTCAGATAAATATTTAAACATATATACTGACATACAATTGCTTTACACATAAACTTATTAATTTCATTGCATCAGATAAACAATTATGGCCATTTACCACAATTTTAGACATTTGCATGACCTTAAATGTTGTCAGGTTAAGTATAATTGGTGATTAACTCACTTACTCAGTTCTATTGTACCTCTTGCGTCAAACATTTGTCATCCCCCCAGTCCCATACTTTAAAGCCACATAGCTGTGGTTTCCGCATTACTGCAGAGCATGGCTGAGGATATTGTTGCTATACAGCTCTGGTGTATAACCAAACTTGCAGAAGCAAGACTTGTATGCAGACATATACCAGAGACCTTTCCGGATTTTAAATCCTGTCCAGATCTAATACATTTCTGCATTTCTTGAACAACCTTCTCAAAAAATTATGGAGCATACTGTGTTTTGTGTGTGTGTGTGTTTTTAGATTAGCGGTTCTCTGAGAAATGTAATCAGCATAAGAATGTTTAGGGTTATATTATTTTATATATCTTTTTATTTAAATAATAGAGCCTCTAACACTAGTATTCTCTATTATTTTTCTATTCTATCTACTTGTTTTCTTTGTATTTAAAAAATGATCCTCTAACATTAACATTCTCAATTCTTGTTCTATTCTTTCGACTCTTCTTTCTTTATAAAAAAGAGACCCTCTATCACTAATGTTCTCTATTCTTTTCTATTCTATCTACTTGTTTTCTTTTTATTTATTATATATAAAAAAAAAAAACCTTGCTACATTTACTGCATTAGGCTAACTGAAACTTATCACAGCACTTACATATTGCTCGTTTGTTTTGATATATATATATATATATATATATATATAATTTTTACTAGCCAATGATAATTTTCTAGTTGTGCTGCTGGTGTTTGTTATGGATTTAGAGCATTTTGCTTGCTTTCTGAAATGTATCTAGCTATTCTCATCTTTTTTTAAATGTCTACAAAACATCACAGAAGCTTTGTGTAATAACAACTGTGCAATGTGGTTTGACATTTTTACACCCAATACTAGGATATTCTTAAAAGTCAAAATCGAAGTTTGTCAAGGTGTTACCAGTATATGTGGGTACACAGTTTGATCAGTCATACCTCTAGATTAAATAGCTGATACAAGATGAACACCAACGCTGAGCTAGATGAAAGTAGTGTAATCATAGCTGCCTGTATTATCTTCATAAGAACATGAGTAACACTTTATAATAAGGTTTAATTTATTCTCCTTAGTTCTCATCAGATAAGAACTAACAATTAACAACAGTTTTTTTTATTAATCAACATTTATCTAAATTAATGTAAATTAATCTTATAAATATACTATTTATACTATAACTAATATACTGATTACAAACTCATGTTCGTTTAAAATACAGCAACTGTTAATTTATACAACTTAAAATGTGAAAAATGTATTCGTATATGTGGAAATGAACATTAATCTGAAATAATAAATGCTGCTAAATTATTGTTAATTGTTAGGTCATGATACCTAACGCATTAGCTTATGCTGACAAATCAAATCTTGTTATTCCCAGAATCAGAATATTTTCATTTCACAATTATATTTTAAAATTAGAATAAGGGTGCCTCCACACATAGTGCACTCCACAGAGAGATTATACGCTTGTTTCCTTATATTGCTTAGTGGTACTCTGTGAAGTGTTGGTTCAAATAAAGTTTCTAAAACTGCATAAACAAGGACACAAACACGTTTAGAGACTAGGATCCGATTGGGGACTTTCTTGCTTCCTTTTAAGGGACGAAGAAACCGCAGGTGGGTGGGGGAAGCCCTGAGCATTCCTTCAGCTGCAATCTCATCTCGCTGCATTCGAAGTTAAGCAAAAGTCAGAACAGGCGTTTCATTCCTAAAGTCAGGTATCAAATATGCACAGTCATAACCCTTCACGTGTCAATGACCTGGACGCACTTTCAAAACCTGTATCAACTGCCGGGTCATCTGCAACTTGCCCTTATGAGACGGTCAAAAATTGTGAAAATATGTGAATGTGGTCCGTTTCAGTGAATAGAGATGGGCGAAATAGTTCATCTCCTACTTCATTCATGCTTGCCAAACATACAGTAATAATGAAAAGGTACTAAGCCAAGAGCAATGCTTGCTTCTCCAGATCGGCACCTTTGATGATGCAGTTACAAACCTGACTCAGCACAGAGCAGCTTGCCCACCCACTGTGTCTCTTATCTTACAGGTTCTCACAGAGCCAAAATGTCTGCTTTGGTTACGGTTAATAGTTTGCACTGGAAAAAGTCAGTGGGCGACAGTTGCTGTTACGTCACAGTTTAATGAGAGCCAACAATGACTCCTGTGAATGATTGTTAACACACCTTGGATGAAGATTATATCTATCAAGTGCATTAAATCGAGATGAGACTTTTTTTAAGCGCTTTCCGTTGAAATAGATGAGTCAGATTTAGTTTTGGCATTTGGTGGGTCCTGAAATTGCTCATTAAGGTTTATGCAACGATACCGTTTACCGTCTGCCTGCTTGCTTCAGCAACCACATCAACTGGACTGACCTAAAAAGATGCATCAGACTCGAGTGTCTGTCCTCACCTCCGGTTCAAAGGGAGCCGAAGTAAACCTTCCGGTTTCATTAGTATTGGACGCACTCCACTTGACAATTTCAAGCAGGAAAGCAAGACTAAAAATAGTAACTTCTATCATCTGGTTTGATTTCAGAGTTGTGTGTGAGTGAGGATTCGGGAGGTCTGCTTTGCGCTCGTCTTGATGGAGTTGAGGAATAGAGACGTAATCCTGCCGCACAGTTACGGGGGCATGGAATGGTAGAAGTTGCCCCTTCAAGCTGATCTTAAAGCAGTGTGATTGGTTTTCCGTATAGTTAAGATTAAGAATTGGTTAGGGGGAGCTGGTTGTAGATTAGCATAAAAGTGACTCTTCTGACAGCGACAGAGTCACGGTCGCGAGGCCGCGGGCTCCCCACATCAAAGAGACTGGCGAGCCGGCTGCAGGGTTAAACTGACAGGAGATGGCGGCTTAGAAGAGGGGACTGGGTTCATTTAGGGAGACCAGAACTGAACTTCAAAGCCCTTGTCCCATGGCTCTTAGCACATACAAGGGCAAAATCTTCAATGGTCTCCTACTTGTGTATATAACATCTTAAAGGAGTGTTCATTAACCTCAATAATGTTTTTCTCAGCATGGAATGTGCAGAGATTTTTGTGTCCTCTTGTGTTTCAAATTATGTATTTTTTCGTTTGCAGATCTTGGATTTCATATTTTACTCTAAAGTCATTTGAGACCTTCGTTGCAGGCATCCTCAGCTATAGCTGCAGTTTTTATGCATTTTGCATTACAAAAGCACAACTTTTTCGTTGTTAGTTATATGTAGTATATATACAACTGTTCAAAAGTTTGAGGCCAGTATGATTTTTGTTTTGAAAGAAATTCATATGTTTATGAATTATCAAGGACACACTAAATTCATCAAATGACAGTAAAAGTGTCACTGTGTGACTAAAGACTGGAGTAATGGCTGATTAAAATTGAGCTTTGCCATCACAGGAATAAATTGCATTTTAAAATATATTAAAACTATATTAAAACTAAAATTTTAATAATGTTTCAGAACGTTACTGTTTCCATTTTTATTACTTTGTCTTTTTGTTTGTCTTTTTAGTTTTTATTATTGCTTATTTCAATTTTAGTTTATTTTCAGGTGTAGTTTTTATTTTATTTATTTTTAGTACTTGGCTACATAGTACTTGGCAGTATAGCTTAATGCAATCAATTCATAAATTTGTCATTTTATATTTGTAATATAAAACCATATAAAACATTATAAAACCATTATTATTATTATTATTATTATTATTATTATTAATAATAATAAAAAAAACTGTTAAAGCAGGTTTTAGTGGTCAGAACAATCATCAGTGCTTGGGCCTGTCTGGCAGCATTGATATTCAAGTAACACCGTTGCAGCCAGCAAGCTAATGGTTCCTTCTTTTATCTGTTTTTTCCTTTCTTTGTCTCGCAGGGTTTTGTTTACCAGCTCCGTACTCAATCTTGCTGAACTTGTAGTCCTGCGGCCTGATCTCGCCCGTCTAAAGAAGGTCCTCTACTTCCATGAGAACCAGCTGGTCTATCCAGTTCGCAAGAGCCAAGAAAGAGACTTCCAATATGGCTACAACCAGATCCTCTCATGGTAACAACTGATGAACTTTACAGAAGTACTTAGAAGAAAAACATATGTTAGGGTTTAGGGTTGTGCCGATAGACGATAGTATCGTGTATCGATGATAGTCAGAGATATCGACGATAGCAGATGTCTTTGTCGATAGTCATGACGATATTAGGCTCATTCTCCTATAAATGTATTAAATTATTATTATTATTATTATTAGGCAGCCTATTATAATTCGGCTGTTATTACCAAATTGCCCCGCTATTTCACTTCAGCACCGCATTTTACACGCACAAATGAGGATTAGAGCCTGTAGCCAGAGAAGGAGTTTCCATCCACAAACACAGACGTACATCGTCTGCTGATATAAGGTATTTCATTGCACTTTAACAAGTAATCTAAATGGCCTATATATGTGCAATATTTTAACTGAGCCTGAGTTTAATGAGTTTAATGCCACAGTTATGTTAGAACGCATCTCATTCTTGTTTCTGTGGCGGTGCGTCATGGGGCGCGTGGTCCGGAACGCTGTATGACTGATGTATCCATTCAATTTAACTTTACTCCAAATACATGAACTTACCTGTTTAAAATACTTTTATATTTAACATGTTCGTTTATGTCCAATATTTAGTGTTAAACTGTTGGTCTTTAAAATAAATCTACTTTTGATTTTCACCATTGACTGCAGACCATTTATAGCCTACTGATAACTTCCGTGCGTCGATGCGGCAAACTTGTTTTTATTTTTATATTTAACATGTTAGTTTATCAGTATGTTTGAAAGTATATTATTTCGATTTTTGGTGCTTTCATAGGCTTTCTCTTGCGCGCCCGCACGGTTTAAAACACCAGATAGTTATGAAATAGCCTATGACAAGTACAGAGAGTTTCTCTCTTGCCACCACCCATGCACGCACGATAATATCGTGTATCGGCGATCTCGCTGGCGATATGACGATTTGAAAAATGACCATATCGCCCAACACTATTAGGGTTACCAGACTTATCTATTGTGCTGGATATTACACATGCACACACGTGTGTAATTTCTGTTTAAGTAGTTTTTACAGTTCATAAGTGTGGATTGTCGACTAAATAGTATAGCAGTAGAATGTCAAAGTATCATACAGTGTGTCATGCTTCACAACATTACTACATTAACCATGATCAAAATACACAAAACAAATTTAATTTCTAATGTTATTAACTATGAATTAAAAAAGGAGGACTTTTGAATTCATATCAAATAACATTAGAAATTAAAATGAGAAATTTCCCATGTTTTGATTTTCAGAAATCTGGTCATCTTAACGTATGCTAATATGTCAGTACAGTCTGTGTATAACAAGTACCATTTCTGTACCAGACTGGATTTTAATTCACAAGAGAGACAGTGTGTCTGAGACAGAATAGTTTATCATGCGCGTTACTTGGCATGATGTGATTGGTTAATTATGGGATCATATAATGGCGCTCTAATTCTTAAGAACTCGCTATTTTAAAGCCTAATGTCATAATCAATCTTGATGCTTGAAAGAAAGGGTTTTAAGAGCTCTAATTGGAATACATTGTGATTGTTGTCTGTCAGAGTATCATGTCAATAATTCAAAGGCCCTTTGCTTGCTCAACTTTATTAACGTGGCAGAACAGTAACACAAAAAAGCGCTCGGCTCCTCTAATTCACTCTCTAATTGAGCGCAATGCAGTGATTGATTCTGGCAATTGGGGTTAATCAGTGTGCCATTTAAAAACATGGTGTGTTTGTGTCTGTGGATTCTAATCAACATGTATTAGATATTTAAAGTGACTAATTACTGGAGACGTCGGCTTTTCATATACGAGTGAAGTTCGCTTTTCAAAACATACGCTGTTTTTAATAACGCTCAGTTTGGAGAATTAATTAAGGAGCATTATTGTGACAGTTTGACATTTTGTGGCTTTGATTGTCAGTATATTTCATCCTTCGTCATCTGAAATGTCAATGTTTCCCCAGCCTGGTTGCGGATGTGGTGGTGTTCAACTCCGCATTCAACATGGAGTCTTTTCTCTCCTCCATCTCTACCTTCATGAAGACCATGCCTGACCATCGGCCCAAAGATCTGGACCGACTCATCCGGCCCAAGTGCCGTGTCCTTCACTTCCCGATTCGCTTTCCCGATGTCACAAGGTCTGTCCTTATATCCCTCACCCACAGTCTTGTAGGGATCACTCCTCCACTGATTAAAAAACGTGCTAGCAAGTTCACTCTTAATCCGCCCCCAAAAGCTGATCGCGTATGCAAGCGTGGTTAATGGCGAGTGGGCAAAGTTGTGTAAGAAAGTGATTAGAATAGACAGCTTTAATATCCTGTGTGGATCACTTGACACGCTTCGGCTACAGATGCGTGCTTGCACTCGGGCACCCATGCACGCACATACACAACATGCCCACTGGGACAAGAAGCGATTTCTTTGTGTTATAGTCTGTTTGATTGTAGATGATGTAGATATTTGTGTTTGATGTTTGTGTGCTGAGCAACTGATGATGTAGTATGAAAATTAGTGAGGATTTTTACTCGGAGCATGTCATCTGCCTTGAATATCAGCAAATCAAAAAGAAATCCAAACAGGGTTTTATTGCCCATGTTATAAAAATCCACCATGTTTCCAAAATCATTTTCAGAACGTTTTTGCTAATTTGGATGCAAGCAACTGTAGCTACAGTATACTGACTCTTCACGCTGTGACCATTAAATATGCATTGCATTTATCATGACATAAATAGCATTTTTGGCTATTTAAAATAAAATCTCAGCTTTTAAAATTGCTTGATTAGAGGACAAAACCAACTAAAAGCAAATATTTAAAATGCAGTACACTCAGTCATGCTTGATGTCCTTGTGGGCTCAGTCGTCGGTCCCTGAATTGATTTTTGCTTTTTTTGGGGGGGGGGGGGGGT
>NW_015555736.1:112846-142807 GCF_001515605.1 Sinocyclocheilus anshuiensis | reverse complement strand
ACTGCTACTCTTTTTTTCCCCCTTGCAGCTTTAAAATCTCACTGTGCTGTGTGCTTCGTTTTGACTTGCGCAGTCTAGATTGGCTTCAGAATTTGCCTCTCGAACTGTCGTCTTGGATCAGCAAGCATGGGTGGTGCTTTTTTCATCGCCCCGTTCCAAAGCAATGTCAAGAATAAGTCAGCTAGAAGCGACTCCACGGAGGGGCCTGCTTCTTATTAGATTCCTAACGAACAGCAAGCAGGACCCAAAACGAGTGGAACAATATTGTTAATTCATTTTGATTCAAGGCATTCTTGGGCTGGCTTATGTGTGCTGGTTTAAAGATTAGAGAGACTGTAAGCATGTAGTGCATACCATTTCACATCCTCTCTTAGCTGCAAAGCAGTCTTTGTCATTTTGATGTGCACGTCGTTATTGAATTAGAAAAATGTGAAAAGTCGTGGATTGGTTGCAAAATTAGTCATAGCTTTCATTATACAAACATAATATAATGCTGAAGAGATCAATTTGTGTTTATCAAATATCTTAATTAAAATTAAATATATATATATATAAAATTACATTAATACAATATGTAAAATCTAATTAGATATTAAAATTATAAATAAAATGAAAATATCAAATAATCATTTGAATCAAAATTTCATGTTTTTTTATTTTATTATATGCATTAGCTCAGCATAAAAGTGTCATGTCACATATCAACATTACATCTTTCTTTTTTAATATGTTTGCAGTACATTATGTTTTCGTCTTCTCTTTGTTCTTTCAATCTGTATATCTAAAATGTTTATCTCCAGGTCTGAGCGAGGCATGTTTTGCATTATCCCTCTGATGCATGATTTTTTTTGCATTAGTCAGTAGATTCTTGGTTGACAAAATCAAGATTTTTAATGCACACTTAAAATAAATATCCAGCCGCTTTGTGTTTTCAAGTTTGCTTTTCGTGATTTAGAAGAGCCAGACCAGCGTACACCACTGAGGTCACGTTTCACTGTTCTTCATCACTAAAACAGCTGCGTACACTTTGCTGTATCTTTTTGAAATGCACCTATATGGATAACATAGCTCTCCAGTTTTTTGTTATGGCAAATAATTGCAGTTGTGTTTTAGAAATGTAAACTAAATGAAATAACAGTGCACTGATGGAAATATATTTATGCCCTAAAGTCGTGCATTGCTGTGGACAATTCGAGACATTTGAATTTGATATTTTAGTGCAAAAACCTGTGTTTTATTCACTAACCAGCCAAAATCCAATTTAACCAGGTGCTAAATATACTATAAAAATGAACAAACATGTTTCCTGTCTGTGTAAATTATGTTTACTATACATTGCACCTTTTTCTCAAAATTGGCCTGCTTCAAGTATTGAAGTATGATAAATATGATATGCTATTACCTGAAATTAATTTAAAAGAAATGTAATATCAGAAGTCTTCAAATTGTGTTTGGTGTTTTTTTTTTTGTGCTACTCCCTGGTTTGCATGATTCCTTCAATGAATCAGAAAATATATAGCATGTGCAAAAAAAAAAAAATAATAATCAGTGGACACTATTACTGAATTCCTCCCTCTGTCTTTTAGTGTATCTGCGTGTGTGTTGTTTGTTGTGTGTTTAGTTTTCTATGAGGGGATGGATGTGCCCCTACGCTTGGTTGGATGACAAATTTGCCCTGTGTGTAAAATGTGGGTTAAGATGACATTAGTAATGTTGGTCCACACATGCACATTTGGGAGTGTGTGTGTCTGTATCATGGTTAAGAGACGCTGTAAGTAAGCTGACACTGATGACGCAGGGCTCTCGCCTACAGTGTTTCTCAGCTCATTTTCAGATGGTAATTCGCCCCTTCCAAAGCAAACTCACAGAGTGTAAGGAAACGATTATATGCATGGCCGGCCATCCGTCAACATGCCCTGGGTTCTTTTCTCAGCAACCAACTTTGTCCAAGCCTTTTAAGAATTTAAAAATATTCCCAGAGACAAACAAGAGAAGAAGCAGAGTATTTCATTTGAAATATCTCGCAGGTAGGCTCCCGTTGGTCCTTTGTTTATGTGATGCGTATTTCTTATTTCTTTAAATCTTTTGTTCTCTTTCTGCCAAAACAAACAAAAAAAGAAGTCAAATTTGTATAATTATGAAAATATGGCTGCACTGCCATACCGTATTCACAATAGATGCTGTGGAAAACAAAAGACAGACTGCAAGATGTCAAGAATACTTATATAGTATGTATAGTCACGAGAGGACAGCCCATAAAGGTTAGTAAAAGGAAACTCCCACTAAAGTAAATAAAGTACAGGGTTAGCCCGCAGTCACCGTCCCCATTTAGTGGAGAACGATAAAGAAAAATAAACAAGGTAAAAGTAACCTCAGAATGAAAACATCTTTTGTAATATCTCATTGAATGTAGCATAATCCAAAGAAATCTCTCTTTAAAAGGCTTCTATTCCCTCACAGTATCCTTTGGATCAACTTCATCAAACCTCACTTATTAATTGGCTTTCTGCGTATAGGCGTAATTCAATCGCGATTGACCCTAGTGAGCAGGAGCCCAGCTGAGCGAGGCCATACCACATCATCAATCACCGCAATCCACAACGCTGGTGGCCCCTATTAAAGGCTAGTCTTTGTATTAAAACACAACAGGCCAACTGGGTATGTTTGCATAAAGTCACATGACAATCAGGTGTCCTTTCAAGAGTTTCAGCCCTACGGAGCCGCCACATCACAAAGACACTCCTGGTAGGACTCAAATGTAATGCTGCTCTGATTTCCATTGTTCTCCGCTCTGGCAGAAGAGTGCATTTGGTTTCCATAGCACTTAACTGGCATCAGATGTTTGCAGAAAGTCCCACGCACCCGATCGGAGCGCTAAGATTGATGGCCAGCACTGTATTGATCCCAACGCTGTGATCTAAAACAATGACAGTTCCTCCTAAGATGGGGACCACAGTGCTATCAAGCTCATCGAGGGGAAAATCCATCACAGGAATCTCTCGTAGACTCTCGTTGTCAGGAGGACCAGGTTTTCATTAGCCCATTTAACTCAGCACAGATAACTGAAGCTACTTTTCAAAGTTGGTGGGGAAAAGAGGGTATTTGGCTGCTTTTTATAAGGCAGTTCAAAGGCATGGATGTGACTCTCTGTACGGCGGCCTGCCGCCAATGACTGACTGCTGGAGCGATTCTGTTACTGAAGCAGATGGCAGGATATCCTGCTGTAGAGATTGTCTCAGAACGGTTCAAAGGGAACAGCGCAGTGGAAATTATGCGCCTCTGTCCCATATCGAAGTAATAAAGTCGCATCAAAGACGCCGAATACCTTGTTACATAAACCAGTGCCACGGCTTCATAGTTGTGTGGGTTACATTATTTAATTGAACCATGTGGGTGTTTTTTGTAGAAATGTGTGTAGAACATCGAGTTGTGTACTTCATTCAGTGATTTCATCCCTGGACGGCTGAGGAAACCGTTCCAATGTATTGGAAAATTCGCTGCTGGCCCAACGCGAGCTTATTTTGTAAATACGCATAAGTAATAAAAGCTGCTTTTGTGATGTTGAACTTCTGCTAATTCTGCTTTTCGTACTTGCTCAGGTTCCCGCGGAGGCCTTGATTATCGCCGGAGTCGGTGGCCACCAGCGGTCAGAAACTCATCACTTGGCACCCGAGCTCCAAATCCTCATGCGCCTTGCTACTCATCCCGTAGCGCTCTCTTTTTTGATTGCTGTTAAGCCTTAATGTGGGCAGGATGGGGTGATGAGGAGACGGGCTTTCTTAATCAAACCGCTGAGCGTTTAATCTTGTCGGTGAAACATCTGGCGGGCACCTTTTCTCATTTGTTTCTTTGACATCGGATTCCACCACCTCGTGCTGAGAGGACATTTTCAAAAGGGATCTTCATCCTTGTGGCACGAGGACTCCTCAGAATGTGCCCTGTGAAAATAATCCAATGGTAAAGCCCAAAGGTATGGCATGCGTCTGATCTCCAGATCACATGTGCCAGGAACGAACCACAATTGAGTCCATATGGAGCTTTCAAGTGCTAGGAGCGAACCGTGATAAATAGGAATGAATCAAGGATAAAGCCCCTGGCTTCAGAGATTTGTCCCAAGCAGCTGGCTTGTGGCCATAGGTTTTGCCACGATGTAATCAGGACACGCAGGTATTTATAAAGCACAAGTAAAAATGGGCCTTCTTTGATTGTTTGCTTTTGACAAGGGGGAATATCTAATCAAGTATATTACCAGGTATACATTTTCCAGTCTCAAAAGAGCCTTCGAAAGTGAGCATCGATATGCCCTGCTCGCTTCAAAAGCACTTACAGAGCACTTGAAGTGAATACTCAAGATACTGAAGGGTGCAGAGCTTTACGGTCTCATACTGGCTGATTTGGAACACCCTATACGAAGAAATACGATACTGTTACATTTTGAATTGGAAATGTACTTTGCAAATCAAATGCTTATTGCTGATTACTGTCATTAGTGTGGTGAATAAATATTTTTTTTTTTGTCTTTAAAGGGATAGTTCACCCAAAACTAAAAATGATGTCATAATTTACTCGCCCTCATGTCGTTCCAAAGTATGATTTACTCTCTTCTGTGGAACATAAAACAACATATTTTGAAAAAAATTGGCAGTCCAAACAACGCTGTATACCAGTGATTTTCAATATATGTGGGGAAAAAATTCTGAGACATTTCTTTTGTGTTGCACAAAAAAAATAATAAATTACAGAATTTTAATTTTTCATTAAAAAATCAACTTATCTCTGTCTCTCCATGTGTAAAAATTAACAAATAGGAAAACACATTAAGGATAGGGATGTTTTCCTTTTGATATAGTGTTGTGCAAGAGCAAACTGAGAAGTTTGCCTAGTGCCAAGTAGGATGAATGCATTACTTACAATCACAAAAATGCCTTTTGGAATTTGGCCATTGTCTGAAAAAACAAAGACCTGAGTTCTCTATTCACTTCAGAAAGGAAGTTTTCATCATGCTAACACCTGCTCAGCTTCATCAATAGTGTTAACAAAAGAAGAGAACATGTAAGCAAAGTATGGACATTTGTAGAAACATGAGCTCACATGTGAGATTAATGTAATTGAAACAGAACGGGGCGTTTTTGCCTTTAGCTCTGTCTCTGTAGAAACAACACACAAATTGTTATAACTTTCATCCTCCATCTACCATTAAGCAAACAGTTATCTCTGTTTAAAATAAAAAATCGCATACATTGCCACTGCTAATATCTAACATCCTACTACATGATTGTTAGATGTGATGAACAGCTATGTGCTTGTAGAGGACTAAGTTGTCGAGGCTTTGTTTGAAGTGATCAGGCTGTTATGTGTCTGCTTCACATGACAGATGTCATGGCTTGCGCAGTTGTGTCAAAATCTGCCCATTCTATGTCAGATTTGGTATGCCATATGCACATTACATAATACAGAAAGTCTGTCATCGCTAACGCATTCCACAACCCGATACGATCATATCCATCATCTGCATTAAATGCAAATGGGGCAAGGCTGTAGTGTCGCTGGAAACCTCTACTAGCCGTCTGTTTGGTTACCTCCTGTGACCTACTTTAGCTGTACTGCATGTTAGTCTTTGTCATTAGTATTTGGAGTCCTCATTCCATGGCCATCAGAGGTATGATATTTTCGTTCTCAGTGTCATATCGAGTGGACTAAAGTCCAGGATGTGTGCCACAGTTGGGGCAGGAAGTTTGGCGTTTGACTATGAGGTCAGTTGGTAATAATGAATGTAGATGTTAATGTGCTGTAATGACCTTCTCTGTCCACATCTCAGAGGCTCTCTTCAGGTCTCCTGTGCCCATCATACCGGACCTCTGTCAAGCCACCCTACAGGGCACCCACACTGATGAGACTCATGCTGGCGACGGTGCTTTCAAAATGACACACTTGGCCGCATTAAACCTTTGCGTGATAAGTTGCTTTTGCTCAGTGGGCAGAGAGTGTTATAGGGATGTTTCAGGTTCAATACAAGTTTTGCTTAGTTACCACAGAAAATAATTTCAACTTTAAGAAGAAAAAAAAATGGTTACAGTATCATTAATGCGGCTGTTAGCATACACAGCTTATAGCCATAGTATTTAAATATTGTACAGTACCATTCAAAATTTGGGTTGGGTAAAAAACAGCAATGTTGTGAAATGTTATTACAATTTAAAACAACTATTTGAATATAGTTTAAAATGTAATTTCTGATTTTTTCAGAAATTTTTGAATTGAATTTTTAAATTAATTTTTCAGCTGAATTTTTAGCAACCATTACTCCAATCTTTAGTGTCATATGACCCTTCAGAAATCATTCTAATATGCTTAAGAAATATTATTATCATTGTTGAAAACAGTTGTGCTGCTTCATTTTTTATTTTTTATTTTTTGGAAACCATGATTATTTTTGCAGAAGTCTTTGAATAGCAATTTCAAAAGAACAACATTTATTTCAAATTTAAATCTTTTGTAACAGTATAAATGTTTAAAAATGTTTTAAAAAATCTTACTGATCACAACATTTTGAACAGTAGTATACCTGTTAATATGGCACTTATGCAATAGAATTGGTAGTAAACTCAGCTTTGTTATATGCAGGTATATACAGTCTTTAAATTTTGTAGTCATGTCAATGAAATTCCAGTAAAGCTCTAGTCACGGTAGTAAAGGTTGTTGTACTTTTTTCTACTATCATTTGATGCAACTCGATCCAACTTGAGTTGTGCCAAAAATGTAGTGTACTCAGTGGGTTAAATATTTGCTATAATCGGCAAATAAAAATGACAATCTGAACAACTCTACAATTCAAAGAATATAAATAAGTAGTAATAAACATTTTAAAAATAGATACGAATAATAATAAAAATGGACTTGGCCCTGGCATTGTTTACTTTAATTATAAGTGCCTCATTGTAACAACTTTCTTTTTATTTCTTTTTATTTTATTTATTTATTTATTTATTTTTTTTGGTGTTATTCAACATTATGGAACAAATTGTACATTAACATTAAGCTTAACTTGTAATAAACCCAGTTCCTTTAAGCTGTCTTGAGGCTCCCAGAAGAACTGCCCGAACTGCTGGAGAAAGTTTGCACGTCTCACATCACATGTAGCTCTCTCCACTTCTGAGCCGTCGCAACGGCCAACCTCAAGATCAATGGAATTTTTCATTAGCCTGGGAAAAAGAGACCGCTTGTGATTATTGCCAATAAAGGAAATTAGATGAAATGATTTTTGACTTTGATTTTCTTTCCTCCCTCTTTTCCCCAACCATCCTTTCACATTTAATCAAATGCAAGGTAAAAGTCATCACTGAAATTGCGCCTGATTTATAAATAAGCTAATTGGTGGCATTCTCCCTCTCCTGTCGGTGGACACGGCTGTGTTTTTATTGCCTAGTCAAAACCTCCTCGTGTAATTTTCAAAATGGCCCTCGAAATGAAATTTTCCTCCCAGCTTGCGAGGCAGCTCCATCGCTCATACCTTGCCGCAACCACCTTCTTGTCATCTCTTTAGTGCAGCTTTATGTAGCCTGGCTCTCCTGTCCACATCTGTTAGTTAATTCATCCATTGCGAAAACTCTTCCCTTGCACTTTTATCAATGGCTAATCTAATGGAGGTGAACTGTTGAGTGACTGCTCTCATTGATACTCTGTCTTTCTCAGGGTCGTTTGGAGAATAATAATGGCACCGTTTCATATTTGGATGGCCATTGATTGCTGCTGAATGCATATTTACTGAAATGGATACGGGATTAGAGCATTGCGTCTGAAACGACAACTTCAAAAGAGTGAACGGCGAATGCTCTGTGGACGTTTATTTTGTGGCTTTAACAGCTTTCTTTGAAGGTTCTTCCATTCAAACCACAATTTACCTATCTGTATTTGACTAACGCTTCCCGAACTTGTTTTCATCTAGATGAAAGTGCAGTCAAAATGCTCAAACACATGCACGCTTGTGTCCTGTACCCGGAAATGCTCTTAACACAGTTGAGAAGATAAAGAACCAATGAGAACAGAGGAAAAAAAAGTTTTTGCTTTCTCTTCTCGTATAATCATTTATGACCGGTACACAACTAACTTGGAAAAAGTGGGCGGTAGAACTACACCCAACATTGTGGTGAGTCAAGGCGGCCATCTGTATGTAACTCAGAGAGAAACTCTCTTTACACTCGACTGCCTTTACAGCCCCCTTTGTTTTGAAGTCGATGAGTTCTCCAGCACTTGGTTGGAAGGATCCACGTATATTATAAACATATTGTGGGAAGTTGTGCTAAATCGGTTAGTAGTTCGTCATGTTGTATTGCTTCCCTACACCACAAAGACTTTTGGCTCACCGAAATACACATACAAGTGCCACTTAGGACATCCACTTAATTCAAGTCAATTTAATAATCTGTACTTATTTTATTTTATTTTTATTTTATTTTATTGAATTTTATTTTATTTTATCCAAATGTACCTTGTTACAGAGTAGCAATGTTAAATTATTTGTTTTAAAAAAGGCTGTAAATAAATGAAGATCTTTCTGTAATGGAAGCTTGCATCAGCAGCCTAGTGTTTACTGTTAATGATCTGCTCATTAATCTTTGGACAATTATATTGTATCTTGAACTGCTTTTGTAAATGTTTAGACTTTTTTTTTTTTTTTTTTTTACTTATTCATACCATAGTAAAGGTAGTCCCATATATCTTTCATTTTATAATGCTCACTTAAGGGAGTTCAAGGTAGGTTATTTAAAATTTTAGCAGTGCCTTCGCTTCTGCTCCACTGCAAAAAATAATAGTGCGTCAGTAAGCATGGGGGAATCTCGCTCTCAAGAAGCTAATTGGCTCGCGTCCATCACACAACCTACAATTAGGACTCGCGGTGCCGTGGAGGCAGCGCATGGGCTGTGCAGTCGCAGAGAATGGAGAAAGTGCTTTCTGCATTTTATGGATTGCTTTTGGCAGTGAATTATGTGAAAATGTGACTTGTTTTAACTTCTTTAACTTGTAATAATCGTCGTGGTTGCAAAATACATCAGTCCGGTTGTGTGCTCGACATATTTTAAGACCAAGGAGAGAGAAATGCCACATGAGGCCCCTTTTTTCTTTTTTTAAATGTGGTTTTAGTTACCTTTTTTGTTTATTTTGCTCAAACATGTAATGTTCTGACTGGTGTTGCCTATGAATTATTTGCTCCTTATGTTGTTTTTCGTTATAGAAATCAATGAAGGTTAGAGGAAAAACATCTTTGAATTAGGAATGTGTTTACAGTCATAGTGTGTTTTTTTTATTTTTTTTAAATAGTTTTTCCATAGTTTCTCTGATGTTGTTTTATAGGGCTTTTTCCCTTTCGTCCTCAGATTCCTCCCTGCACACAAACGTCTCAGACATTCAGTGCGGTGTGATGATATCCACGCTCCGGCTACTCAAAGCCACGTTCAAACATCAGCTCCAAGGTAATGCACTGTAGCACTGAAGACTATTTATGCAACAAAATGGCCAAGATTGCTTCTTGAGAAATTATGACAAAAGTGACCATGAGTACATGATGGAGGCTTAACTAATGACCTTATAATAAACCCCTGCAGTTGTCCAGAGCTCACAATAGACTCGGAGCCATCTGAGAAGATTGTCAATGTGGCAGGACCTCAGCAGTCCCTGGAGCCCATGAGTGTCACAACACGTCAGGAGACGTTGCAGATTCAGCCCAAGTCTCGTCCGTGTGGCGATGAGAGAGAGAATCTTCAGCCACTCCACATAGTCTGGCCACATCGCTGGTAGGACCTTCATGATAACATTAGAAACATTTATTCATCAAGAGTTCATTTAACATGCATTTATTTATAGAAATTTTGATTTAACAAAATACTTTTAATATTTCACTCGTTCTTTTCATTATCTTTTTTTTTTTTAACTGACCGATTCTTCATTTATAATTATAAGGAGTTTTAGTTTCTTCAACTTTGTGCACTTTAGATCTTGTGGACTTGCAATATATATATATATATATATATAAAAACATATACATACAGGTGCATCTAATACACGAGTTTCACAATTTGAGTTGAATTACTGAAATAAATGAACTTTTCCACGACATTCAAATTTATTGAGATGGACCTGTATATGCATATACATATACATATAATGTGTTAAAACAAACACTCCCACATCATTTGAGTTTGATAACATTCTGTGGTTGAATGACAGAACGTTTTTGGCATAAAATAGATGACTCTTTGTTATGCTAATGCTAATTTCATATCTTGCATTTTTTCATACTTGAATACACAGAAATTTCAGACTTTTATGAATTTGTTTAAAAATGCATTTTCACACAGTAAACCTATCCATTGTTTTGAATGAGCCCTGCTCTGCACACGCTCTGCATCTCTCTCTCTCTCTCTCTCTTGCTCTCGCTCTCTCTCTCTCTCTCTCTTGATATTAAAAGATAACAGAAGCAGTAGCATTTACAAATAACAGCGCATCTAAAAGTATGAGACAGTTTATAAGACAAAAAATCTTGGGCCTACCATTAAAAGCCGTGCTTGCAGAGGTTCTGCGCGATCCTCTTCAATAATATCCTCTGCGTCTCAATTAATCAATCAGAGCCCATCGTGTATTTCTGAGGGAGGGGCTTCATAAAAGCAGGAAATGATCAGCGCGTTCAGAGGAGAAGGGACAGAGCAGTGTGGAATAAAGGTAAATTATGTGAAAAATAATTTTTAACAAACAAAGCATTAACACATGTTAAACTGCACCCCATAAACACAATCAAGCCTATAAAAAAACCAGTCAACCACCCCTTTAAATTGTTTATAATTATTTCTCTCTTTGTTTATAAATCACAGAGTTTAAAATATTATTTTTCCATTAACTTTTGTAAGATTGAAAATCTGAGATAAGGGTATAACAATAAAATGTATCTGAAAAGTTGCAAAAAATAAATTACTAAGGCATCATAAATAGTTTCTATGTTTTAAGTGATATTTAACAAAAAAAAGTCCTGTTTGTTTTAATAAAAATCAATCCATCATTCCAACATAAAAGTGCCTATAGTTGAAGTGACATTATATCATACAATTGTAGAAACAGCAGAATTCTAGAAAAAACAATTCTAGATGACTGTTGATCATTTTCATGCAGAAATATTTTTTGATCCATAGTTGTTGTTTTTTTTTTTTACTTTTATTTTTCCCACTAAACTATGCACTCACACAGAAATGCAATTTGAGGACCTTGTTTCTCAGCAGACTTCAAACATGTGCGCCATGAAAGTGCCTCAAACATTAACCTGTAATACAACTGTGAGTTATTTGCTTTGGACTGTCAAGGGAATTGTTTGACAGTACGGCAGAGGCATGGAAAATGGATAACATGCTTGTTTTGGTACAACATGCATAGATAGACCACTGGTTCGAAGCAGTCCTAAGCGTGTAACTTGGCCACCGACCCCCTGGATGCTTGTGTAATATATTTCAGCATCATCTCATTGATTCCCAAATTCAGTCTTGGCGAAAGCCACTGTTAGAATATTATCAGTGACATCGGTGTTTGATTCCTTTCAAAAAAATTTGAAAAACAGAACCCCAACTGCAGAGACGGCAACAGAAGAAAATGTCTGTTGCTGAGTTTTGTTCACAGGGGCCAATGGGGGAGGGATGAGAAAATATTTTATTGCGCGCAGGATTGCTCTGTGGTTTTTGTTGAAGTTTAAATATCTTCCACTCCCCATATTTTAGACCTCGTCTTGGCATGAGTGGAAACCAAACAGCATTGTATCTCTACCTCATCTGCCATGGACTGAGAAAAAAAGAAAAAAAAAGTAACTGTTGCTCAAGCCACATATTTCTCCCATGACTCTTTGCTCATCTCTTGGCAGCAATGACATGTTTCCTTACCAAAAAACACCCATAAATCAGATTAACAACCGAAAAGACCACCGGTGTCGAAGTTTGATGCTGGCACAGGGATTTTGTGATGTTTGTTTGTATTATGTATCTGTCATTCACCTACTCTTGTATCAGTAACAAAAGCGGCCATTGTGTAATCTCTTCAAAACTGAGCAAAACACAGATGGATTAGCGCTGTTAACATCCGTGCCTCGTAAACGTTGGCTTTGGTCCGAGTTAAATTGGGATTTACACAGGGCGAGAGCTGCTGGAAAAATAAGAAGGGGTTTGGATTATCTCTGACAGTGTGTCCCATTTCATCCTTTTTTCCAGCCTCTCTTTTTGTCATCATCACTGGTTGCAGATTGTTAATCTCCATGTGGCCTGGATAGGCCTTCATCCGTTGGATTACAGGACTGTCTTATTGCAGGCGCTGACCGGGGCGTATGGTCAGAGAGGGCAGCTGTTTGCAGGTGCATGTGATGAGGGCTTAAATTTGCTTCCGAAAAGCCCATTTACCTAAGAGGGCAACCTTGTTCTTTCAAAAAAAAAAAAAAAAAAAAATGCAAAGACAGTGACTATAGTACACCATCAGACAGTCACATGGCCTGGCATGAGCTTTCTCTCTGCTGGACCTTTGTCTTTCAGGCGATCATTCTCCGCAATTGCGCAGTGTTTTGTTATTTTTTCTTCTGTGGCTTGTCTTGAAATCCAGACACATTTGTGCATCTCTCGTTCCTCCCAGACTGTGCAGCAGGCACTAATGACCAAGTAAAAAAGACGCAGGCACTGACGCATCACCACGCTGTGCTGGCAAGCATCATGACTGGTTCCACAACTCCTCCTGTGCCCTGCTCCATGTGGGGCCGTGCCGCCGAGACCCCCATTAGAGAAGGATGGCGCTTGGAAGGACATGATATGTTGGAATCTTGAAAACGGCACAAAGGATTTAAACCCGACTTGCGAGCGAAGGCAGAATTCCAGAAAATTTTTGACTTTTGATGTTTGCACACAATTAAAACCAATGAATCCGGGTCATGTTAGAGTAGAGAAGTGGAAAACAAGTCGTTTACTGACAGTCAGAATGTAACCAAAGACATCAGCCCATACATTTTCACATCCATTCATGTATAGTTAGTCCCTTATTAGGATCCCAGCACGCAGCCGTCCCTGTGGAGGAGCGGCTAGAATAGTCGACACGGTCATGGTTTGTTTTGTCTTGTTTTACTGGAGGCTTTGCCTTTGCTATTTTCAGCTGACCCTAATCAATCCCCAGATAACCAAATCCTGGGCTTTCAAGAGCCCCATTAATTAGCCCTTTCGCTTCCTTCTGATTTGAATCCTTTAACGTCATGCTTTTGCAGTAAATAGAGTTTGAATTTTAAAACATGCACCTCATGGGTGCGACTTAAAGGGGAATATTTAATCATAGCTGTCTAAATGAGAGGATCATATTCTTTTAAGTGGTACCGGATGACTGCTAATGAGGATTCGCAGGGTCCCTGCAGAACCCTTTTTTTGTATTTGTTTTATTTGGTTTCTGTCTCATTGCATTCGGAGGTCAAAGGTTAAGAAAAAAAAACATTTTAGTATTGGGAAATAAGACATATTTATGACTTTAAAAAAACAAATAAAAACTTTTGGACATTTACACTACCGATCAAAAGTTTAGGATAAGTAAGATTTGATTTCATTTATTCATTTTTTTTTAATAAAATAAATTGTTTTTAATAAGCAAGGATGCAGTAAATTGTGTCAAAAATAGAAAGTGACAGTAAAGAAATGTATAATGTTACAAAACTATATTTAACTTTTGAACTTTCTATTCATCAAAGAATCCTGAAAAAAGTATCACA
Source organism: Sinocyclocheilus anshuiensis (assembly GCF_001515605.1). Taxonomy (NCBI): domain Eukaryota; kingdom Metazoa; phylum Chordata; class Actinopteri; order Cypriniformes; family Cyprinidae; genus Sinocyclocheilus; species Sinocyclocheilus anshuiensis. Next base: position 129,045 of record NW_015555736.1, on the reverse strand, counting down.
GCTTGAGCACCAAATCAGCATGTTAGCTGTTTTGGTATTACAGGAATAAAATGTTAAAATATATTAAAACAGAAAAGTTATTTTAAATATTTCACAATATTACTGTTTTACTGTATTTTTGATCAAATAAATGCAGCCTTAAGAGACTTCTTTCTAAATGAAGCATTGCCAGTGACCGCTGTGAAGCTGCTTTTACAGACCCTAAAACTTTTGAATGGTAGTGTGTGTACAATTTCATTTAATTCAGTTAAATTTTTAAATAACTGTATAATATATTTAATACATATTTTATAATAAATAAAGTAAATACATTTATTTTATTATGTATGCTGCTTAGAAAGTTACATCTGGATTGTTTTTCTGATTGTTTTCCCCATACTAGCAGTATCATCTCCCTAAACTTTATTTGGGTCATCCGTAAGTTTGCCATCCATCATCAACATCTGCATTTAAAATGCCCCTTAAGTGTAGCTCCTAGAAATGCGTCTAATAATTAATCACTAATATGTTTGTGTTGTATACTTATTAATCTGCATCAATGCCGAGTGCATGTTAGTGAACTCATGTTTACGTGCATCTGTTCGGGTCTCCTCTCTTACAGTTTTAGCTTGAGAGGCACGTTGAGCCCCAGCAATCCCTGCATAACATAACTGACATATTAATTAACCCTCCGCTATGCTGTCAGTAGGAAATAAGGCATCACGGCCACATGAAGGCTGTTTTAGTTACTAGACTGACAGGCCGGGTAATAGGCATCCCTGCAGTCGCCATGTCACCTCCCCGCAGGTTAACCAGTCTTAGTCCAGAGGAGGTAGCAATCACATCCACAATGTAGTGAATCAAAGAGGCTGCAAAATTAATGAGGGAATCAACGTCAAGCCATGGGGGAAAGGCAACATAAAAGAACCGGAAATGAGAGGAAATAAGCCCTCACTAATACCTCATCTAAGGAGATTCCACCCAAGTGGGAGGTGTCTTTTGTCAAAGCGCTTCTGCCCCGGTAATTGTTTTTGACCTTCAACATCGTCATTTTTGTGAAGAGAGCTCTTTCTTAGACAGTATACAGAACGGCAGTGCTGATGAGCTCAGAGATTTATCAAAGCCTCTTTTGTGCGACGTGTATGAGCTCTGTAAGGCCGTTGTTCGGTAACATACCTCCGCTTTATCAAGAGGATGAGCCACATGGATCACCACTCGACTGTCAGGGTTTTGAAAGGACTTCAGGCCCGCAGTTTGGGCCAAAGAGAAGGATTTCAAACCCGTGCGTTGAGGGTCGTTGTATTCAGAGGGAAGCTTCTTCATCAGATGTGTTGTTAGCATGTAGGTTATGTATGCTAGTCTTTTTGACTGCAGAATAAAATTGGGGCTGTGTCTCGCAGTGGATGATATGCACTGAGGGGTTTGTGCACCTACTTTTTTAATAGAAAGATTGTGGTCAGTTGATGGAAAGTGTGTTATTTCTGCCCTAACATTTTAGGCACACTTTATCAAAACCTAAAATAATCATGAAGCTCAATTAACAATCAACAATACAAATTTGTAATTTTTTTATTTTATTTTTTATTTTATACATGTACATATGACTGGGAAAGAATACTCACTGAGCTTATCATAGTCTTCTCATTTAAATAGCATTTAATAAAACATTCTTTGAAGTACTCTTAATTTAAACCTGTAAAGTGTGCTTTGGATTTAAAGGCACACTTCAGACTTCAGAGTGAACTATTTTTGATGTAATGAAGCATTGCCAGTGATCACTGTGAAGCTGCTCACCAGCTCTCTTGGCTAGGCTCAGAACTTTAATGGAAGCACACCAGCAATCAGCGGCCTGGCTGGATCACAGTGACAGAACATGTGGCCTCAGCTTCAGATGTGTAATTAAGGTATACGAGCTGGGATTCGAAGTGGAACTTTCAGAACTCTTACCACGCACCTCAAATCTAAATAAGTGTATTAGCGTTTCCATTTGTATAAACGTTTCTGAGAAATCAAAATTGAAAATGTCAAACACTGAAATTTCATCAGAGTTTGTTTTATCACATCACAGATTTTTACCTTTTCTCAGTATGTTTTGTGTTATTTCCACAATAACATCTGAACATATGGGTAAACATACAAAAGTTGAAAGTCATTTAAAAAAAAAAAGTGGGCTTCTGGCTACAAAATCTGTGTGGATATTTTTGGGTTGCAAAAATAAAAACATTAGTTAAATAAAGATACTTATTTTACTTTTTGTCAAAGCTAAAGTTCACTTATTAACAGGGTTGCCAGGTCTGTGAAACAAAACTAGCCTATTTTTTTCCATGGTTTTCCTCTCCATCCGGGGTCCCCTCCATCAAAATTGCTTTCTGAGGGGGAAGAGATCCCTTTAACCATCAAACTAAAAAACAGGCTGCATCAACAGTAGCTGTGTTTCCATCCACCTATTTTTATGCGCATTTTGGAATATCGCATAAAAAAAAACGCTAGATGGAAATGCCAAGATGCACATAAATTCTAAAAATGCGCATAAAAAATTATGTGCACATTTGAGTAGGATAAACTTTTTATCCAATAAGAAAAAATTAGCATAAACTATGATGGAAACATTTACCGTATAAATTCCTCCATTCCTCGAAAAAGTCATGTGACTGCGCTTTGAGACGGGATAATTTGTCTAGCAGCGGACCGATCGCGTTCACAGCATCTATATGTTGTTATGGTCATTCTGAAATGCCTGAGCAAAGTCTGTGGTCAAAGTATTTCTATGTAATTGTCTTACATGACTACGCTCCCAAACAGCAGCATCCACCTCCAAAAGCATTGACAGCATTTATTGTTACGTCTGCTCGATCTGAGGTGCAAGTAATTTATGTCATATATGAAAATTATTATATTCAGTGGCTTCTCCTATATTCTTAGTGATATTTAGTGCCACAGTTGACCAGGAAGTGACGTTTTTGTTCTCTTTGACTCATTGGATGGAAACGGTGCTTTATTCGCATATGTTTTATGCGCAGGGCCATCCTTAGGGGGGTGCAACTGGTGCGGTAGCACCGGGCTCCACGGCGAACGGACCGAGGGGGATGGACCCTCGGCCCCCACAACCCCCCCACCCCGGAACGCGGTCGCAAACGGACCGAGGGGGGCCCCGCTCCCTACCTCGCACCGGGCCCCGCGTCAGCTAAGGACAGCCCCGCATAAGTTTAATTCGAATCTTTGGATGGAAACATAGCTAGTGTAAAAGTACCCCAATTCTAGGGAAAAATTCGCAGACTTGTCAACACTGCTTACTAAACAAAACTCTCTCTATATATTCAGCTTCACATTAAAATTGTTTTATTTATAATTGTATTTGTTGAGATCACCACAACCTTCAAGAAACAGCTGAGGATGCTTCCATTTACACCTTAAATTAATCATAAACCTAAACCTAGACATGTCTTATGTAAAAGAAAACTTGTGCTCTTATCTTACTTGGTATTGACATACTATGCATATTGTTGACTCGTGTATGAAATGGCTTGTGATGACTGTCAGCTATATGATTAAATGTTAAATATGACGGGTAGTGGTTTTTATTTTCTACACTTTATTTTGAACTCTCTTTTGGTAATATTTTTGTGACTTTCCTGCTGCTAATTACTTTGCAATTAAACTATTGTTTCCAAATGTGAAATAGTGTTTTGTTTCTGCTGTCTCTGTCTGGCTAAAGGGAACATGACAAAGACCCACAGCTGTTCTTCCAGACCTTACTGAAACTCAAAGAACGACAGCTGAGCTTTGAAGTTTCTGTCCTGGGAGAGACCTTCACTGACGTTCCAGGTACATCATGTGCTGTGGGGATTAGAGACGGGGATATAATTAAACAATTATAATGTGATATTGCTTTTATTCAACAGTTCTTTCAGACAAAATATTCCAGTTAGTTAGCCATATAATTTTTTTCTTCACCAGAATCTGCTTGCTTTATTTATTTATTTACTTACCTTTCTGTTCCTACTTTTTTATAGAATGATTTGGTTGGTTGACACCTCTGATGTCATGCACAAATGTAATTACATGTTTAACTTTGAAACAAATTTGTTAAGTACATCGCTTTAGGTTCAAAGATCATCTGTTTATTGCACACAGGCAACATTTTCATTGGCAAAATACACTCCCCATTAGTGGACAATTATGTTTTAATATCTTTCGGACAGTCTTGAGTATTTATGGCGTTGTGTTCATTTCATTTATGTGCCCACACAGTCTAACGCTGCCAAAGCTAGACTTACAGGAAACACAATCTCTTATATTGAGATGCAAACTTTTATCACGGCATAAACAGCTGCAGGACCAAAAGAAATAAACAGATCGTAAAGGTTGCTCATGTTATGAAATTAGGTTTACGATTGCTCGGAAGGCAATCATACTGAAACGGTTTTAATCTATTTTGATTTTGCTAATAGAATCACATTATTGATTATTTGTGCCCTTCTCTGTTTTATGTCCAAATTTATGATGACCTTGCTTATTTTATCTCCTCACAAAATATGACCCAAACTTTATACATCCCTCTCTCCGCTAATCGCTACACATCGATATTGAGGCTTCTGTCCCTTTCTCCGTTCCTTCCCACTATAGACATCTTTTTAGAAGCCAAAGAACAGTTGGTTGACCACATCCAGCACTGGGGTTTCATGCCCAGTAAGGAAGATTACCTCAAAGCGCTGTGCCAAGCAGATGTCGTCGTTTCCACGGCCAAGCACGAGTTTTTCGGAGTAGCAATGTGAGTTTCATCTGCTGTCTGTCACAGAAATATGTTCTCTCCAAACAGAAAGGCACCACAATGGTTTATATATGTTAATGTATTAGCAGAAGCTTCGTTTGCTGTTTTTATGAAATTTCGAAAAAACTTGAATTTAGTCATTCGTATTAGTAAATTACCACAGACTTCATAGTAACTTCTGTTTGTTTCATAATGTGGATGCAGAAAGTCTTTTCAATCATGTCACATTTTAACGTGAGGATTACCTTGAGTATGTAAATCTCCAAAGAAAAAAAGTTCATGGCGTAATTGAAAGGTTGCGTTCAATCCCAGAGGCCTGTGTCCTCTCTATCTGGGGGGTGTTTCACTGTCAGGAGGGTACTGCATGTGTTTTGGAGGGACCTTTGAAAGCATCACCCTTGATGTGTTCAGCATCGCCTGAATCAGTATCTTCAGTCACCTGTGCTTGACTTTTGAAGAGTTTGTTTGATCATGCCCAGGGCCAAGGTAGCACTGATCCAAGTGCACTAGCAGGGGCTCGTTCTACACTGGGGAATTCACTCATCCTTGTTCTGTAGACTAAATGTATACATCCTATTAGATGACAGAATTGATGAATTTTCTGGGCCATGATATCGATTGGATGGAAACATCCTTTGCTTTGCGGGGTAACGGTTTAAACATGCACTCCCTCTGGGACTCTTACTACATACGGCTGAGGTTGTTCTCGATTTCATTAGATTAAAGTCCAGTGGAGAGGAGGAATAAGGAGACTCCTCAGCTGTGTGTGTTTTACATTTATGTCCTCAGGCAATGTGTGTGTTCAAACACTGATCAAACACCTGCTGTTGGCTTTTCTTAATAATGGTTAACTTCCAAAAAACATCTCATTTGAGTAATTAAGACTATGATGTTCCTTAACTATGAGCACACCATAGTTAGAGAATTGTCTTTATGTACGTAATGAAAACACTTTAGATTAGGAAACACTATTCACTATTAACTAGTTGTTTATTAGCATGCATATTACTAGCATATTGGCTGTTTATTTGTACTTAAAAACACTTATTCTGCATGACTCTATTCTAGATCCATTAACCCGACCCAAATAAAACTACAGCAACTACCGTACTATCAATTTAGCAGTACTTAGGAGTTTGAGGAAAAACTCTTAGTTAATAGTGAATGTGTTCCCTATTCTAAAGTGTTACATAACATTGTGATGATTTTTTTTTTAAATGTCTAATGCTAATAGCTAGTTTATTATATCTCATAAATACATACAAGTGAATTCACAGTTCACAATTGCATTGTTGAACAGCTTTGATTACAACTTTGTGTGAAATCGTGTACAATGAAATAATTTATTAGATTTATTACATTAAATATTTGGATACATTTTATGATAGATTTTAATATAAGTCTGGGACAAGGGTAAAACAATAAAATCTTTACATAATACATTTCAAAAGTATCAAAAAAAATAACTGATGAAGAAATGATAAAAAGTTTGAGATGTTTTAATGTGGCCTTCATATAAAAAAGAAAAGAAAAGTTAAAATCTGTTATTTTTAATAAAAATCAGCCCCAGGACATAAAAGTGCCTGGAGTTGAAGAAACATCCACTTTCTAAATCAATTTTGCTACAAAGAACTGATGACATGAGAAAGAGGCCGTAAGACCTCGGAACTCGAATCACCTGCTCAAATGCTTTTGACGATCAGTCCTTGCTTCTCATTGGTCAACTCCGTGCCACGCAAGGGGAATTTTTTTCCACCATGTTCTGTCCTCGTTATTGTGGAAATTAGCCTAATCTGATTAATTGTCAGCAGACGCCCATCCGTGCCCTCCAGAAAAACAGTAAGGCAGCCAAGCAGAATGATCGCCTAATTATATTTGAGATGAAAAGCCTGATAAGCATTTGCACGCTCACACATTAACTGCATTGACATGGAACTGACCTTAATCAGTTTCATACGACGGGCTGTGTCATAGACTCCAGCCGAGCAACTTTGATTTACTGTGTTCACTGTGAATTTGATCAGGGAAGGGGATGTTGACGTTGCAGAGTAGGTAATACTACACTAAACCTTCACTTTCTGGTGTTTGCTCAAGGACGGTGACTGTTGTGCTTTTGTTTTGCTTTTTCCTTTGTAGAGAAATTATAGGTGATGTGTTCTTTTTTTGTTTTTCTTCCAACTGGTTTATAATTTGTTGGAATAAAGAGATGTGAATAAAAGTGGATGTTTTATTGCTTTTGTGCGAGTAGAGAATGCATTGGACTTTTTAGCATGTGTCTGCTGGCAAGTGATGACTAGATTATTCAGAATACAGGGGTATCAAGATCTGTTTTTAAAAGTTGAACTAATTTTAACTTAACATGGCATTTTAAAAATGAAGATTTATCACATGTGAAAACATTTAAACAAAGGTGCAGACAGATGCAAGATAGCGTGTGAGGTCAGGTATGTTGCCCACCTTTAACCAAAACTGCTTGATCATCCATGATTCCTGCAACTGCAGGATTGTGCTCAAAAAAAGAAAGAAAGAAATATATATGCTTTGTTTTCTTATGTCACAGATCGGAAGGTTTAGCATTCTATAAGCGTCCATTAAATATGTAACACTACAAACCACTTTGAAACACAACTTTGTGATTCTGAGACGTTTTCCAAATCCACAGGATTGTTTGAGGAGATTTGTCCCAATGCTCAAACAGAATTTTGAAATTTCAGCCGTGAATGGCAAGAGGGCTAATCGGATATTAAAATATGCATGGTTTTAGCATGGGAAATGAGATGAGGATCTGATGGTGAAGGGAGAGATGGATAGACTCATTAAATATTAATACTCATTCTACAAAATATTTAAACAGCCGGTCATTTCCACAGCCAGCAATAAGAGTTCAAATGAGTTGAATCAGTTGGGAGCAAAGTTTGCCCTAGATTGAACTATTTGATGAACTAAAAGCATGAGATGGTGTGTAAAACTATGCCATAGTTATGAGGTAGCATTACAAGAATGCATTAGGTATTTGAGTTAGTAAAATGATTTGAAATGCTTTGATCTGCTGTGTGTAACGGTTGATATTGATCAAGGTGTAGTACAAGGTGCCGCTTTATCCGGCGGGTGGTAGGTTGAAAAAATAACCTTCCCTCATCCAGTTACAATGACTTTCTTCAGTAATGGCAACTCTTTTGGTTTGTAGTCAGCTTTATAGCGCTGAACTTCCATGGTGCTGTTTTAGAAATTGCTTATTGGGGAAATGCATCCAAGTCATTTCAATACATTTGGTCAATACAGTACACTATGGAACTGAATCTTAAATGACGTAAATCTTCTCTTTCAGGTTAGAAGCGGTCCATTGTGGTTGTTACCCTCTGTGTCTGAAGGCTTTGGTCTATCCTGAAATATTCCCTGGTAAAAAAAAAATCTTTCATTTTCATGATTTGCCTAGCTCAATTTCATGTGCAAAAGAAGATTTATTGTCACAGGCAAAGCTGCTATGTTCAACTTCTGTGTAGAATGACGTATTCATCTTAAAGCACAGTCGAAGAATTTGCCATAAACCATTCTGGCATTTGTATATAAATAAGTAAATATAACCACAGTTCAATAATGTACAGCATCACGCAGCATGGTGTCAGCTGAATTTTTAATGCTGAAAGTGCCTGCGATCTCATCTGCTCTTTGAGGTTTCTGACTTATCAAATATGTATTTTCCTCTTGTAGCAACATATCTGTATTCAACACCTGAACAGCGGTGTAAAAGACTACAAGACTTCTGCAAGCGTCCGCAATTAGTCAGACACCATGTTACTCAGGTAAACAATGTAAATTTTTCTGGGAGTCAAATCAACCGCAAAGACTCCTACAGAGAATTCTAACATGTGTAGTGCTTTTTAGTCATACAATACTGCGAATAAACATTCATCCACGATGCTAATGCATGACTAGTAATCAAAAATCTAAAAATGTAGCCTAAATTATTTTGTGCTATGAAGGTGTACTACAAATCAGTTAAGATGAGCTCTTCATTCCATTGTAGAGGTACAGCAAGATCAATAAAAGCCATTAACTGGTGGGCCGCAAGTCTGATAGAGAAAAAAAAAAAACAATGCTACACACAAATATTCAACTCTATAACATAAAATCCTCTCTACCTCTCGGCTATTATTTAGGAAAAACATGTATATGTGATTTTAATGTTCTCATGCCGGAAAAAAGCAACTTTATATTTGTGGTTAATGGAAAAAAAGAACAATCAAAAAACCTGAAACCGCTTTCGTGTTGCGCCTAGGCGGGCCCACCTCATATTTCGGTTCATATCCATTTTTATCCTTTGTGCCGGAGGACTCCAGCCTGGAATTCTGGAGTCTTCGGTTCCCACTCCGACAGAGCGGCAGCCAAGTTGCGGCTTGAAACGTTGTGGGCTCTCGCTCCACCTGAGGTTGCCAGGTTGTGACAAAGTCCCCCGAGGCTCAGTAAAGGTTGATGCAAGGCTTCCCCAGGACTGTGGTTGAATCTAAATATGGTTATTTTATTTTCCTTGCGTCGGAGATCTGGCTGTACGTTGTAACCGGGAACCCGCTGCATAATTAAGGGGGCATGGTAACTAGCTATTTATATGTTTTTGCAAAATGTAAAATCTGGCAAACTAACAATGGCCTGTCAGATTTTCCATTAAGATGTAAGTGTCTGCTTTCACATCACAGCAATGCCACAATCACACGGCCCACTTCAGGCCTGCCAACATATGTGTTATTAAAAGAGGTCTGACTTTTATTGCAAGAGTTATTGAAGGATTCCTCCTTTATTATCAGACATTCTCGCAATAAAGCTGTGGACTTTCTGACGTTATTATTTCAGATGTATCGATTATTCAGGTGCATCGGACGGAGGATTCAAATTAAAGGCTCAAATATAATCACGTCGCCGTCTCCTCGCACGCGTCCGAGATTAGTCTCATTACTCCTCATTAAGTAGCAGTGCTTCCTTTACAGCTCATAGAAAAATAATCCTAATATCCTACCTCCATATGTAATGTATTTCATATTTTAGGGGGTCAGTGAGATACTTTTGTGTGCCGTATGATATTTAGCGTGATTTATCCAAGCATTATCGCTTCTGATTTCCCTCTTTTTGTTCATCCTTGGGTTATTTATAAGGAGCATATGGATGCGATTGACCTGTTTCCACCTTATCCCACAATGTCAGATGAATTTGCCATCTACTCCGGGCCGACCTGAGGTCAGGACCTAATGACGCCATAAAGCCTATAACCTGCTGTTTCGGCACAAAATGTCACCCCACATATTAAAAGTTAATAGCAACCTCTATAAAACTCAGAGCACATTAAACCATTTCATTGGCCTGTTGCTGTTTTCTCACTGATGGTGTTCTAGGGATATGAAGCTAATTTAATGCCGGCCGAATTCGATGGCAAAACAAATGTGCGGTCCTCTTAATTTTTCTTCTCCAGTTCATGTTTGGTGTCCCACTGGAGTAGCAGAGTTTGGAGAGCTGCCATTCACATTATATGACTACATTTGTAGATATTTTAATATCTGACTGGGGAATCACTAAAGTGAATTTGATCTGATACAACTTCAGGTATAAGTACTCATCTGTTTAAGGTCAGCTTTGAGTTTATATATGATATTCAGACCTTTATCAGATAATGGTATCTCAATTATTAGATACTTGGAAGTGAAGGTAAGATTACTTTTAGCATTCTCTCAAGCATTTCGAAGCTCATTGCTGTAACCAGAACAGAATTTAGAGCTGCAACTCACTGCAAATGAAACGACACAGAATCATCACAGCCTCATCTGAAACCAGCAAAAGGATTTAGGAAATGGAAAATGGAAATGGCGCTTTAATGAGAACCCTCAAGTTCTGACTTGAGCAAAATTTAGTGGTCACAGTACAGTTTGAGCATGATTGTCACCAAATTAGGAAGGAGTTATTTTTTCATAAGCATTAATGTATTTATTTTAATGGTTTTCTAATAACTGTTTAATAAAGGGAATAATCTTATTTCAAACGTCTACCCTGTAAGTCAAGAGGGTAGTTTTTTTTTTTGTAAATTTGTTTGTAATATATATCACATTATATTGAGTGAATTTCACTAGATTGAAATTAGTGTCCCTTATCCATTTTTTTTATATATATTTTGTCAGAATGAATATTCCTTTAATAATAATAATAAGAAGAAGAACTATGTTATTATTACTATATATTATTATATTTTTAAATAGTTTACTTTCTAAAGCAAGGGAAGTACTTTAAAGGGTTTGTAAATGATTTGTTAGGAGTGGACTGATAAAAAAAAAAAAAGCTTTTATTTTCTCTTTGTGTGCTGCTTGATGCCAGTTTATTTATTTTAGTCTTTTTTTTCACACCAGCTCATGTTGTGGCACGCTGTCCAATTATACCATTACCAAGGGGGAAGTGTGTACTACTGTTTGTGGTCGTACAGTACGGTTGTGTGATTTTATCATTTGTTTATTTCTGAACACAGGATGAGAAAGAGGCCCTGAATGAACTAACAGGTAGAATGCGTCTCCTTTTTTCACTCTGAGTTCATATAACATTGCCCTGATCCCTGATCTTAAAGGAAGACTGGAGGAACGGATAAGCGAGAGAGAGAGACATAGTTGTCCTCATGTGACTCAGTCATATGCTATCAATATGCTGCCATGTTCTGTTGGAGCCCAGGCTCTTTTTAATGGGGCCTGGTGGTTATTTCAGAAAAAGAACATCATACCAACAGTAAAATATGGTGGTGGTAGTGTGATGGTCTGGGGCTGTTTTGCTGCTTCAGGACCTGGAAGACTTGCTGTGATAAATGGAACCATGAATTCTGCTGTTTACCAAAAATTCCTGAAGGAGAATGTCCGGCCATCTGTTCGTGAGCTCAAGCTGAAGCGAACTTGGGTTCTGCAGCAGGACAATGATCCAAAACACACCAGCAAGTCCACCTCTGAATGGCTGAAGAAAAACAAAATTAAGACTTTGGAGTGGCCTAGTCAAAGTCCTGACCTGAATCCTATTGAGATGCTGTGGCATGACCTTAAAAAGGCGGTTCATGCTCGAAAACCCTCCAATGTGGCTGAATTACAACAATTCTGCATAGATGAGTGGACCAAAATTCCTCCACAGCGCTGTAACAGGCTCATTGCAAGTTATCGCAAACGCTTGATTGCAGTTGTTGCTGCTAAGGGTGGCCCAACCAGTTATTAGGTTTAGGGGGCAAACACTTTTTCACACAGGGCCATGTAGTTTTGGATTTTGTTTTCCCTTAATAATAAAAACCTTCATTTAAAAACTGCATGTTGTGTTTACTTGTGTTATCTTTGACTAATATTTAAATTTGTTTGATGATCTGAAACATTAAAGTGTGACAAACATGCAAAAAAATAAGAAATCAGGAAGGGGGCCAACACTTTTTCACACCACTGTATATATATATATACTATATATGTAATAATAACACACACTGCCATTCAAAAGTTTTGTCAGTGAGATTTTTTAAAGAAATTACTTTTGTTTACCTAGAATGCATTATGCATAAATGTTTCTTGAGCAGCAAATCTGCATATTAGAATGATTTCTGAAGGATCATGTCACTGAAGACACTGAAGACTGGATTTGACAGAAAATTCAGCTTTGCCATCACAGGAATAAATTACATTAAAAAATATATTAAAATAGAAAACATTTAAATTGCAATCATATTCTTCAATATCACTGTATTTTTATAAAAAAATAAAAAATAAAGAGATGTTTAAAGAATCTACCCCGAAAGGTAGTGTATATAGTTTAAATTTATATTGGCAAGGTCAAAATCTGTGCAGCAAACAAACTGCGTAAAATACTGAAATAAATACTTTGGCCATTATTTTTTATGTTTTTTTTTTTTGATTCAGTCACTTCACACCACATTCCAAACACTCAAAATGCACCACACCTTTTCACAAGCCAATTTGATGGGAGACGTTAATTTTGCACATATTAATGAGCTAAGTACCACCTGCAGTACGACGGCTCTCAAAGTGTGAGCTGTGTTGCACAAAGCCCAGTGTCATGTGACCATGGGCTCTAGCACAGAATAAATCTGGGCGTTCGCTTCATGTACACGGCAAATATCTGCCAATATTCTCCCCTGGGTTACTTACCACTTCAGTCCATCCACCCACACATTTTGACTTCTTGTTATTTGAAGCATTTAATGCAAGAATGAACTCTACAGCATGGCCTCTCGGCTCTGCTTGGGCAGCTGGTGTTCAGTGCCTACTTTTGACCAAGGCGGTGTGAAATAAAACACCGCAGTGTACCGCTATCACGACATAAGTATAAAGTTTTTATTTGTTATTCAAATGTCATTTAAAAGACAATTTCCATCCCAATAGAGCAGTGTACATCACAGGGTGGATTTAAAGTAAGGCTTTGTCTGCATTAGAATCATAATCATGGCTGTCTGTACTTTTTATTGTGCTGTAATACTTCTGGGCTGCATTTCTTTAATTCTTTTTTTTTCTTCTGGATTTTCTTGTCTAGCATTGAAGTAAGCGAGCTTGTCTGGCATGTTAAACTTTTTTTAGGTGTCAAAACTAAACGACAAACTAAGCCACCACGTTCAATACAGGATCCAAGCTCTCTGTAAACTGTTTGTGGTTGGAGAAAAAAACGAGTATGTGTGTATCTTTTCAAAGGTTCTGCGATGAAGGTCTTGGTGGCCTGCCGAACTCGTTAAGGTCCCTGAGTGAAGCGCAGCTGTGCCAGAGAGGTCACTAAAAGCTGCATCTCATTTCACTGCGTTATTTTCAGTCGAGATTTAGAGAGACGCACAACCCGCAAATCTGGTTTATGTCGCCCTCCTGTTCCTCCAGTACCCCTTCATCATTACTGCTCGAGATGCCAAACTATGAGGGATCTGATGCAGGGAAAAAGCTACAAGGAGGGATGGCTCTTCCCGTAATTACAGACTCTCTCTTATCTCTGGGATGGAATTAAAAACACATTCCATGCAGACAGTCTCAGCACTGGCCTGCGGGAAGCAAATAAAAAGAGACTGCTGTTCGAGAATTGGAGAGGACTTTGGCAGTTTGATTAGAAACCGATGTGATCACGCTGTACGTTATCTGAAAATGCAAAGGGCCCACAGAGTGACAGAGTTTATGAAGGAGGCTGCAGGAAGAAGAGCAGAAAACTCAATGCAGCTTTTTTTTTTTTTTTTTACTTTTTTCAAAAACAAAATAATTGTACAAATTTTGCTTACAATAAAAAAAACAATATACGTACATCTACCATTAATAAAACACAACATCACAATATAATACAAAGCAAATACCTGTTGCAACAGACTGCAAGTATGTGCTGCCAGAAAATAATCACAAGTTTGCTATCTCAGGTTTCTGCCAAATAAAAGTTTGACAAAAAAAAACTGCCAGAAATCGCTTACAGCCAATTTATTTCAAACTAAAATTATCCATTAGAAAATATCAGTGTACAAAACCCATTTACAAAAAATGGGTTAATTTCCCTGTCACAAACGACCATGTATATCAGTACAAATATACAGCTTTTCAATTTTGCCAATGATGTTTTGAGGTATGATACAATGTGAGATTTGCATTATACAAAAATATAATTATATGTAAGTTTATATATAAAATTATAAATGTGACAATTATTTTTTATGTGAACCTTTTTTTTTTTTCAAGGAGCAAATATAAAAAAATCAGAAGCAAGAAACACACACACACACACATAATTTTTATTTCTTCATTTCTCACTCTTTTTTCCAGTCTCTTTTTCCAGAATACTCTGGGGTGACTTTACATGCCCTCCGGTCCAAAGATCTCCACACATTCAATGAGAATGGACTCCACCATTTGATTCTGATACACCATATTGACTTCCATGTTTCCGGATTCAAACTCGGGCCACATGAGAGTCGGTCCAAACACAATGCTGATGCCCTGAGTCGACATCAAGTTTTTCTTTGACTTCACCAAGACTCTGTAAAACAGAAAAGCAATACAATAGCAATGAATATAGTTTGTAAGTCTTGTGAAGATCCCTAATGGAAGAACTGACTACGGCGTACAAGTACAATCATTAAAGTGTGCATGTTTCCTGTCATAAAAACCTACTCAGATCGTCGGTGACGGACCATCGGCAGGGTGTTTTTGAGGACTTGTGCCTGGTCTTTGGAGGCACCTAAGAACACCATTTTAGTGGAATCTCTCTGAGCTGAGGTTTGGTTTTGGTGGAGAGACAATCAATACTGGGGTATTGGAGGACTCTTAGAAGGAGCCAGATTGGAGCCCTCTGGCTCTGTTATGAGTGAGGCCTGGAAAGGGGGGGATGGATTGTGGTGGAGAGCTTCCTTCCAAGTTGTCAACGGGATCCTGACTAAGAGGTGGGAAGCAGGCTTAACATTTAGAAGCACACTTTGTATGGTTTCACCGCGGCCCAGTTTTGAAAGGTACTGATTAGGAGTGTGTTGGGTTTACTGCACTCACGTACATTGTACCGTAGTGTAACCAACGTCTTGTCAAAATAATCTACAATTATGCAACACAACTCAATGATCTATAATCCCCGCGTTGTTGTCAAAATACTCACGCTCTCGGCTCTGAACGAGGTAACGTTCATGCTACATGTGATGTCCCTCCACATGAGTGTTATTGGGACTTTGGGAAGCCATTTCAGTCGAGAAACACAACTTAAAAGGCAGGCCAAGTGCTCTCAATAATTCCCCATTATAATGTGTATAATTAACCTCAGCCATTTCGTTTCCCCTGTACATCACAGCTAGACACTTGTCCTACCATGAGCATTTTTAACCTAATTAGCACACTATGATGTAAGGATCCCGACTGCCATTGCTAATGGTCTGCTAATGATCTTAAGGAGAGACTTCATTTCCGAAGAGATTTTTCAAAACATTAAATATGAAGCTTTTTGTCGAAACTTTTAGTGTTTTTTGGTAATTATGCCACTGTGACACCACTATATACATGACCCCCACACCCCCCACCTTCACATTCATCTCTGCTATCAGTAATGCCAGATCGATTAAAATCATGATAGAAGCTTAATTACAGTCATTATCATTTTCAATTACAGTAGCAGCACATAGTGGGAAGAAGTGCAATACAAAGACACTCTCTGGAAGGCAAAAAAAAAAAAATTTTTTTTTTGGCTGTACACACTGGCATCAGCAAAAAAACATGTAAAAGAAATTACAGTGGTATAATTAAATACTTTATATATAAATTATATAAAATTCACATAAAAACAATAAAATAAAAAAATACATATGCATAGATATTTTTCAATTGAATTTTTTTTTCCAAATATCCTAATTTAATTTTTTTTTTAAATGCGTTACAACCAAAAAAACTGATAATATAACAACAAAAAGTGTGTGTGTGTGTGTGTGTGTGTGTGTGTGTGT
>NW_015555736.1:112478-112674 GCF_001515605.1 Sinocyclocheilus anshuiensis | reverse complement strand
TTCCACGCTGTATTGTTGATGTCTTTCCGCGGTTGAAACACTGATTGAGCAATTACATGAGGCATGAGACGTTCAGTCATGTTTATTCGCGTTAAAACTAGCAGTACAGAGGAAGGAATGGCCGCGTTCACTCGCGCTCCGCTCTGCACAAATCTGCGGGGCGTCACGGCTCAGACACGGGAACCGGAGCTGATCG
>NW_015555736.1:106034-112287 GCF_001515605.1 Sinocyclocheilus anshuiensis | reverse complement strand
TTTACACCCCTAATATATATATATATATATATATATATATATATATATGGTCAGTTATTTCTATCTTTTACTGTAGTGTGGCAGTAGGAAATATCATTTCCAAACATTCATTTTGCCAACAACTGTGGCAACATCTCCAAGATGCTTCAAGAGACCTTTACTTTTTAAATCAAATGCTTGTCCTAAAATAATATATATGATAGCATGGTATCTATTTATATTGTTTTATATAAAAAAAAAATGTAAATCAAAACTTTTTATTAAAATAATGTAATCTAAAGTGACAGTCCTGGTGGCACTTGAAACATATTTCCAAAAAAAAAAAAAATAGTGCAAATAAATAATACAGTACAAACAAAGAAATCAAATTAAGTGCACATAAAAAAAATGTGTATTTCTTTTATATTTCTATATCTTTTATTTTTTTTTATCAAATGCTTGTCCTAAAATAATGCATATTAAAAGGTATACATGATAACATTGTATAAATGTATATATACATTTTATATAAACATATTCCATTGTCATTTTAAAATCTTGAGTTAAAATAATGTCTGTCATCTAAAATACCTCATGTATTTTTTTTGTACACCTCGCCTAAATTAACACTTTCAGTAAAGAAATGTGTTGATTTGGAAAAGAGAATGATGCAATCTGGTCCTCAGTATTTATGGCAAAATGCGCTCATTAAACCATCAGCTGACTTGGAGCCCAGTGAAGAAGCTCTGGTGCCTGGGTAAGGGCCAGGCTGTGGGCAGCTTGACCGGAGGTGACTGCGTTACGCTTGGTTGAATCTGACAAATCATTGATATCCCGTACATAAGCCGACGTGTACGACTCAAGATGCCAATGGTTATTAATTAGCATCTCGTTTGCAAGCGGGGCATGACAGGAAATGGAGGATAGCGCACAATGCCGTAATTCCCCGCCTAGGAGGCCAGTGCTAATTGGGTCAGCCTAACTGGCTCCTGAAGAATCATGGGACGAATAATAAATTGAGGTGGGGTGGGGGTTACAGAATCGCTCCAAGCTCTAAACTGTGTCATTTTCGTGTTATAAGACGACGGCCTTGACTGAACCTATAAAAGAAAGGCTCACTTTTATCAGAGGAGCTTTGATTTTCCACTTACGATATTTGCAGTTTGGATACTCTGCATTTTATTATTGTTTATTATTTCCTGTCTGCGCCATAAAAGGTCATAAACTGCTGTGCATATACTTTGGTGGATATCAAAATTCGCACAACGGCAGTTTTCTTCCATCTAATTTGAGAGACACCAAACATAGATGAGAAGAAATGTTTTTTCTCGGCTCTCCTGATCAGAGGTTTCTCCAGGTTTCTTTTCCAGCACAAAGACGAACGGAACCTTGAATTACTAACAAAAAAACAAAACCTGTGGCCTTTTAAATCACTTGTGGTAAACGGGAAATATGAGGGGTGGTGACAAAACCACCCACAAAAAAATGACATAAATAGCACTACTGAGCAAGTGTACTGTTGAGAAAATCTGGTTGCCTTGACCACATCATCACAATGCGAGCACACAACTGGTTATTGAATCCAGGCTCCACGGACCAAAAGAAAAAAATGAACATTGATTCCATGCGGGCACAGAAAGTGCCCACAACAAAGAGCTTTTGACTTTCACCACTTTAGATGAGCCAAGTCAGCGCATAATATAACCTACAAAGGCATGACAGTAGGAGCTCAGACAGCTGCTTCAGTTAGGTATACCTGTGTTATAAGATAAAGACATGATATGGAGCTTACGCATATTGATACTTTGAGTGTGAAAGATGCCAAAGTCAACAAAACAAGAAAATGATGTGTGCATTATTATGAATACTATTTAATGTGCTGTACCATAAGCTGCAAAGCATCTAACCTCATTGTTCTTTCTTCATCTCACTCTGGACTGCAAAATTACTACATTTGTCTTAAAAGACAAATACAACACACACTCTAACCTAATTCACTGTGACCGCACATACCTTGCCTTTATTCATGGGAAAGTCGTCCTGATATTTAGAGAGGGAAAGCAGTAGACAGAAACAAGTATGACTTAAGTGAGAATATAAAATAAACAGAACCACATCACTTGGCCTGGGTGTGGTGCCCACAAAGCAAACTACGCTTTGGATTCGAAGCATTCCCATTTATTGCTCTAATAGTGAGAGAAAGGAGCAGCGGGAACGTCGCTGTGGAGAAGGAACAGACTTGGTGGCACTACAGGGATTTTCAGTGTCACCACAAGTTCCACTGTAACAGCTTTTTGGTAAGCAGAATAAAAGCTGAATTGATTTTCTAATGCCACCATTCAGTGAATTTATGATGATGCTTTGCTCTCGTGCCTGTGTGTAGATTTGACTACAGATTTGGAAATGCTGCCAGTGATTCCCAACTATGGTGGTACTTAAGCAGGTTTGAGGGGCGGTTTGTGTAGATTCACAATGACAGTGAAATATATGTGCATGTGTGTCATCTGTAAAAATATCAGAAGAAAATGCATCTAATAAACACAAATCAATACAAATCTGCAATAATGAGTTATATATTATATTATAAAGCTTGTCAAGTGTTTTTAATTTATCTGGTGAACATGCTAGAACACAAACATGCTGCCTCCTGTCCTACAGTATCATGAGATTTACAAATATGAAATATAATATTTAATATTATACAGCAGTGCTTTCCAACTTGTTTTGTCTTATTTACTTCCTTAACTCCATCAAACACCCTTTCATCCATTAATAGGTTATTTAAATTATTATTTGTATGCAATTTTATTTACATTTTTATTTTATTTATTTTATTTTTTTTCAAAGCGTTATTCTGAATATTGTTTAACATTGATTATTATTATTATTACTGAAGTATAATATAATATAATATAATATAATAATAAACCGTCAGTAATTAAATATTCATAATAATAATGATAATAATAATCAATGTTAAACAATATTCAGAATAACGCTTTAAAAAATCTAATAAAAATGTAAATTAAACTGCATAAATAGATTAATTTAAATAACCTATTAATGGATGAAAGGGAACTTGATAGAGTTGTGGAAGTAAATAAGACAAAAAGTTGGAAAGCACTGCTGTATAATATTAAATATTGTATTTAATATGCGTAACTCTCATGATATCACGATACATGATACTGTAGGACAGGAGGCAGCAGGTTTGTGTTCTAGCATGTTCACCAGATAAATTAAAAACTTGTCAAGCTTTATCATGGAATGCAGACCTAGTTTTCTTTAGCACATCAGACTCTCAGAATATCATGTTCCTGTCTAGAAATCAACTGTTCAATGAGTCTCTCTCTCAGTCACACATTAGTGTTTTCTGATTGGGAGACCTGGCATGGGCAACCCAACAGACTTTAGCACTAGTGCCAAAGGGCATGTTCCATTGGGGGAAGGGAGGAGGGGGTGCTCATCAATCTGAGATGAGTCCTGTGGCCCTCCTGTGCAGGGTGGTAAATGTGCAGAAGGGTAAAGTGGGATAGAACACCCCTCCTGGGAGATGGAGACTAGCCATATGGCCTTCTGGCTGTGCCAGTAACGCTATCATGGAGAAGGACTTGAGCGTTGACACACGGAAACACACACACACACACACACACACACATAATGGTCCATATTGAGTCCTCTGTTCATGTTGCATCCTGTTTATTGAGGACTTCTGTGTAAAAGGTTTTCAGATTGAGCACTATTTGTTGATCTCACTCTAAAAAACTACTTTGTAATATTTGGCAATCTTTGATCTGCTAACATTATAAAAATATATCACAAACTTTCCATTTGTAAAAACGGGAAGTTTCCATTATAGTCTAGTCTGGTTTTGTATTGTCAAGGTCAGCTAGCAGTGCAGAGCAGTGTGATGGTTTACTTGGATCTCAAAGGGATAGTTCTCCCAAAAATTAAAATGTTGTCATTAGTTTCCTCACACCCACATGCCATTCCAATTCTGTATGGTTTTTGTACCTGCACTGAAGTTTTTCCTTCAATGCAGCTCAAAAAAGCTGAAATCAAAAAACGGGTAAAGTATTAAACAGACAACGTCTGACGAGTTTCTGAAGAAAGCTGAGCCATATGCAGTTAAACGAAAAGCTAGAAAGCCTAGTTAGGTTGATATAATTAGCTAGATAGTCAAGTAAACGTCAGTTCTCTTCAATTTCACAAAGTAGAATGAAACGTCTAATGAGAGCTCATATGCAAAGAGACATGTTTTCAAACACAAGGTCCTTTTTTGTTGATCATTATTGAACAGAGTGCAAGGTTTCAGACCACAGAAGTTTGTGAAAACCTCTGAAGTGGACAGATACCAACGAAGCTCAGATAGCTAAAATGACACTGATAAGAAAATACGAAGTTCTAACATTTAAATTGCAAAATGATTAATTTACTGTGTAAAATGTCCTACTTGTGACTTCCAAAAAGAATATAATAAATGAAGGCGTTATCCTCCCACCACCGACCTAAATGATTCAGGGGCCCCCAAAATGTCCTGTGTGGGACCCAATATTCGGTTTCCGCCCATGGTTGTGTGTATGAATGGAGACTTACCTCCTCAGGTGGTGGAAGAGTAGTTTCATGGTGTTGTGGTTGGGTTTGGGGAATTGATGGATCAGTTTCTTCAAGGCTTGAACCTTCTGTGTGGGCTCCTTAATTTCTGTTGGCAGGGAAGAGATGATGAAATGTTTTGATTTGGGAATTGCTCCTTCATTTGAACCTCTAGGTTCAGAGAGAAGTTAATGTCTTTTCATTCACTTTTTCATTAACATAGCTCATCTAACATCAAAATGTTCCCTAATACCGGACCATTACCTCTTTCTCTATTAATTATAGAGACATGCTCGATAAGGCCACATGCAGAATATGTCCCATTCCAAACTGCTGACTTACCAAAACGCCAATATGTAATCGAATAGATTACGCCGTTATTTCCATCCTACTTTTGATATGATTTAGTTCTTAATTATGATAGTTTTAATTTCCTTTAAAACTTATGTACAACATAATCCCTTTTTAAGCTGCCAACATTAGCAGTATTTAGTCTGTGCTTATGCAGCTGTGTTATGCAGCAATAACCTTTATGCAGTTATGCAAACACATTTAGTACAATTGCATGGTTATCTGACACCATTACACTTCTCAGCAAAATCATTTTGATTCTGTGCAATCACTTTATAAAGCATCTCACTATTAAATGGATGTAATTAAAGATGTAAAATCAAATCATAAACACCCCTAAACTTTTTCAGTTTGGCTTTCAATTGTCCTACATGAAAGCACATGCGAGTGGTGCTAATGGTCCGTAATAGTCCACGTCCATTAAAAGCTGTTATGCTGTAACACAAGCTGTAACCGGTGACCTCTTGACCCTGCTGCTCTTTACATGTCAGATGGCTGATGACCTCATGGCAAACTCCTGAGAGGCACCAACCTGTGCGCTGACTATTCTACATCAGTGTCACTACCTGACCTTTGGCACTTTGAAGTTCCCTGAGCCCATTATGATGGATATAGTAATATAGCTGATTGTATTATTTCAAACACTGTTAGTGTAAAGAAGCTTGTATGGTAAACTAAGTAAAAGGGTAATTTATTGTTGCTAAGGCTTTAATTTGGAAGATTAGAGGGTATTTTAATAATTTAATCGATGCTTTTGATCAATATCATTATGGAACCTGAGCAGATGTTGAAATGGAGCTTTCACAGGGCCACCTGTGTGCACTCCAAACTCCCTCAGCTCAAATTTCACCGTAACGGATTTGTTTAAAAGAGTAGTAACAGCCCTTAAAGATTATACAGCCACCAGTTCCAGGCAAATATACACTACCATTCAAAAGTATGCATACCAAGACTACATTTATTTGCTAAAATTACAATACAAACAGTAAGATAAATTTAATAATTATGAAATATTATAACAATTTAAATGAACTGCTTTCTCTCATTTATCCCTGTGATGCAAAGCTGAATTTTCAGCAGCCATTACTCCAGTCTTCATTGTCACATGATCCTGCAGAAATCATTTTAATAAGTTTTTTTCCATCCATGATGTGTTTTTCAACATTCTTTGATGAATAGAAAGTTCAAAAGAACAGCATTTAGTAGAAATATTTTGTAACAATGTACAAGTCTTTACTGTAATTTTGTACTTTTTAATTTAATGCACCCTTGCTGAAAAGAAGTATTATTGAATATATATATATATATATATATATATATGTATGTATGT
>NW_015555736.1:103144-106024 GCF_001515605.1 Sinocyclocheilus anshuiensis | reverse complement strand
TATATATATATAATGCTTAAATTCTGCTTCATATCACATTTCCACTAAAATTGTCTCATGCAGTCAATTTGAATGTACATGCAGGCATCTCTATTATACTGCTTACATTCACAATTTCATTAGGCTGTACAAAGACCTTTTATAGTATGCCATTTAAGGTTCAAAATACAAAGTGATACCTGGTATAACTGTATTGATAAACTATCAAAAATGAAACAAATTTGCAATGCTGTAAATCAGTTTAGATTGTTTACATTTGAGCAGAGCAAAATCTCTTCTGTCTTCCTCCCTCTAAGAAAACATCACTGGTTATTCCTACTGTGGCTGGCTAACAGCTACACCATGCTATTCATGGGATGTGCCATGGAAGGGAGCTGGCAGTAGTTATGCCCCCAGTCTACTGTACTGCCCAGGATGCCCCCTGGGCACTAATGGAGCAGATGCCTCCGTGTATACACCGTGCTGGCACAGGCTCTGCGAGCAGATGCCCCTGTCAGATGCCAGGTCTGTCAGTTGAGCACAGACAGGGACCATGTTCTAGGACAGAGAGTGAATCTCTGACCCGCTACTCTAGGTACCACTAGCAGAGGGACAATGTTTCGTGCTTTTTAATGGCGTTAGCTATAACATTAGGGGTTAAAACTGTGCATACGATGCCCTAAAGCACTCAAAATAAAATGTTAACATCAATTTTAATGTCAAGGCCATATAATTAGTGAAACAGTGTGTGTTACGAACTAGAATTCTTCACTACAGTTTTCATCAACATTTTGTCATTTACTTTATTCAAGCAATATCTTTTTTTATGACTTTCTATTCAAGCATTATCTCAGTGGAGGCTGTTAGCTTTCTTTTGGCTTTGACACTGCATGGCAGTCGGCCTGTAAAATATTTAATCTAGTCATTATTGCTGGCATTATTGCTGTCATTAATTACTTTGCCTTTGGTGGCTAGCATATTGGAGATGGTCCCTTGTCCTGTATTTTGGACAGATGGTGGGGACAGTGTCATCAATATAAAACTCGTTCAAAATGCCTATACCCTAAATCAGCATGAATTCACTATGGTAAGCATTGTTCTTACGGTACTCGGATCAAAGGGGATTGCTCTTAAAATGAAGGGAATGTTTTGACAAAGGCATGCAGTGGGCAAAAATACATAATGCGTGCTTTTGAGTTTTATTTTGGTAAAACAGGAATGCAAACCTCTGTTTAAAATGATGAAATATAGAGACTGGGAAGAGATTTATCCATTTGAAAATATTTCTGCATGCTAGCTTTGCATGGCAATGAGGCCACGTTGTACAAATGAGGAAAGCTGCATAGAATGTAAAGGCTTGTGATTCACAGACTGAAGTTTGAACTGTCACCTGAAAGAACATAACATCAGAATAGACAAACAATTATGTTATGACAGATGTACTGTCTCACGCAGCTCTGATTGGCATTATTTCAGCACATTGTACACTACAATTGTGGCACTGTGGTTTCTCAGAAAAAAAGTCAAGCTGGAAATCTTACAATCTCACTTTTTAAAATACGCAATCGGTCATCTTCAAATGTGATATAACGATACAGTACATCTGAATGAACTTTCCAGATTACTACACAAACGCCGAATTGTGTGTGTGGGCCCGGAGAACAAAGCTTCCATTTGTCAACAAGTATGTCTTCGCTTTGTACAACAAGGCGAGCTTGTCTATTGGACAGGTGGCAGGACAATGTCGCTAAGATACCAGGCAATATGAATAATAGATTTAGTCCATCGTGAGCCAAGAGCTGGTGCCTGCCACATCCACAACAGGCACCGAGTGAAAGAATGGAAAATTAGGCCAACTGTTCACCTGAGGACCCTGGGAAGCCCAAATGTTGGTTTGCGGGAGCGAGTGCGTACATTTTAAATAAACATACAGATTGCAAGCGAGAAGACGAAATGTGCTCTGAGCATCTCACAGATCGTGAGCGAAGGGGTCGTTTAAATGCTGGGCGAAGTCTTAAGCCTGAAGATTACATATTAATAATTTGCCAAAACTTCCAGTAAGCTTAAATTACTTCGAGTTCCACAAGATTTCCAGAAGCAGTGTGCGATTGGGCAGCTGTCCTAATTGAATGGATCCTTGTCCAAAGTACCGTTCCAGAGACCTTTAGTTAATACCACCCATTTAAAGGGCAGCCATGGTTAGAGGAGCTGTCCTCTTTTGACAGTGATGGACCAATACAGAAGACCTGAGCCACTCAAGTATCAGCTGGATTCACTGAAATTGCTTGTCAGTGGTCTAGTGAGATCAATGAAACAGGATGTTGGGCAGTTTCGGTAAATGAAATGTAAGACGAGCTTCATTAAACCGTGCCAATATTACAGCCGGGGAGGAGCTTTGTAACCTACATACTAGAAAAGTCTACAGTGCAAACAATCGTGTTCTACAGCACATTAGAGATGGTGTATTACTGTCTTGCCCTGTGTATAATATATATAATATAATATAATATAATATATGTATTAAGGACCCGATGTAATCAGTATTTGACTTTGTGGCCTTTAGTATAATATAATATGAATGTACAATATAATATAATTGTCACGATACGCTGTCAGAAGGAACGATGGAGACGCAAAGTGGCTTTAATCTTTAATCAAGGAAACACGGGATAATCCACATCAGGAACAGGGGTAAACGCATGTAATCCAACATGTAGACCCGACAAAGACAGAACGCAAAGGCTGAGACTTAAATACATGGGGTAATTAGAACTAACCAACAAGACACACCTGAATGAAATGAACCATTAAGGAGAAGGAGAAACTGGGTCACGGAGCACATGTGGAGGGAAAACACACACAAAACAGTCCATGGGCGCGACATTACTCCCCCCCCCGGAA
>NW_015555736.1:100606-102610 GCF_001515605.1 Sinocyclocheilus anshuiensis | reverse complement strand
TGTGTATAATATAATATAATATAATATAATATAATATAATATAATTGTCTTACAAGATTAGGTTAGTCTCAATAAAATAAAGACACACATAAAAAAACATAAAATATTCAATATTTAAAACTTAAAAAGTTAATTTTAGTTAATTAATTCACATATGGGGGAAGATTTCCTTTAGTTAATACCAAAGGAAATCATGGGGGAAGTCGTGGCCTAATGGTTAGAGAGTCAAACTCGTAACCCAAAGGTTGCGGGTTCGAGTCTCGTACCGGCAGGGATTGTAGGTGGGGGGAGTGAATGTACAGCGCTCTCTCCCACCTTCAATACCACGACTGAGGTGCCCTTGAGCAAGGCACCGAACCCCCAACTGCTCCCTGGGCGCCGCAGCATAAATGGCTGTCCACTGCTCCGGGTGTGTGTTCACGGTGTGTGTGTGTTCACTGCTGTGTGTGTGCACTTTGGATGGGTTAAATGCAGAGCACTAATTCCAAGTACGGGTCACCATACTTGGCCACATGTCACGTCACACTATATTTTTGGTAAAAATATCTCGGGAGATTCATCAAATAATGAGTCAACAAAGAGATTCACCAATCCTACTAAGAATGGAAGGTTAAGTGTAATCAAATTATTGTCATGTATAAATTAACTCATTCCTAAAAAAGTAACCAAAAAAATATTTAAATTATTGAATCAGTATGATTAAATTAGGGGTAACACTTTAGTATAGGGAGGGACTAATTCTCAGTATTAACTAGCTGCTTATTAGCATACCTATATTGGCTGTTTATTAGTACTTATAAAGCACATATTCTGCATGACCATATTCTACATCCCTAATCCTACCCAATACCTAAACTTAACAACTACCTTACTAACTATTAATGAGCAGCAAATTAGGAGTTTATTGTTCACATATTGCATACAACAAAAACAGTAGTACAGTAGTATGTTATACCAACATACCCATACCCTCGGTTTTGATGAGACATGTTGCAGGTTGAACTAATTATACCTCCTGCTATTAGGGGCATTTTACAGTAATAATTAGTTGTCTAAACACTATCTGTAAGTGATCGGGCTCATCTACTGATTAATTGGATACAAGCAGTTTGAGGTACTCTGGCCTACATGCAGCGTGAGTAAATATTTATTAGCAATTTACAAGATCACCCCAGGCCTGTTCCCATTCTGTCTCACGCATATCTCCTTCCAGTGGGGAAATACTGAGGTGCTGTGTTCATAATGATATCCCTGCGCTTATTACAGTGAGAGCGCTGGCCTTTTGGTTCATATCTCAAGACTCTGAGAATATAAATCATTCATCGAATTAAACAAACTAGAGAAAAAAAAAAGCTTAAAGTTGCTGTGAATAATTTTATTAATAAAATAAAACAAGTATGGGATTTGTAGGTTGATTTTCTCTAAAAAGCGTAGATATAGTAGATATAGTCAGACTATCAAAATATTGACAGGGAAGTTTTGGAAACCTATGTGAAAACAATCATGATTTCTGCAGTTATGATTGGTAATACTATCCTAAACCAAGACCCCACGGGGCCACAAGAGAGCGCTAGGAAGTCCACTAAAATTTGAGAGAAAAAGATTTATGAAAAATTATTGTGAAAAACGTAATAAAATAAACTTAATAAAAATAATTTTCCAGAATATGTTTTTATTATTTGTTTTGGCATTAGTAAAATTACATGGTTGGGGTCAATTATTTATTTATTCAAATAATGTTTTGTCTTACTTGCATTCTCCCTGTATAAATATATTATACCATTAAAAACAAGATTTCATGTTTTTTAAAGAACTCTCACATGCTCAGTGTCAGACTCTGTTCCATGTTTTGTGTGTGTCCTGCTCCCCATGTGCCTTCCCATGCCCTTATTTGGTTAGTTTCCTGTTCCTGTCCTGATTAGTTTATTTAATTTGTCCCAGGTGTTTCCCTTGGTTTTATTGCTCCCAGGTGTGTCTCGTCATCCCCTCCTCCTGTGTGTGTGT
>NW_015555736.1:91202-100480 GCF_001515605.1 Sinocyclocheilus anshuiensis | reverse complement strand
TGTGTGTGTGTGTGTGTGTGTGTGTGTGTGTGTGTGAAATGTGTTCCCAGTCCCAAGTTCTCTGTCTGCTGTTGTACGTCTTCGTGGAACGTCTTCCTGTGTTCGTCTCCCTTGGTGCAAATAAAGTCTTGTCAACATATTCTCCAGCGTCTCCTCGTCCCTCGTGTGTGTGTGCAACGTGACACTCAGTAAGGCTGCATTTATTTGATCAAAAATACTGTAAGAGTAAGAACAAATATTAATGTGAAATATACCGATTTTAAAAAAATGGTTTTAATTTTAATTGTTAATTACATGAACACATGATCCTTAGAAATCATTCTAATCTTCTGATTTAGTGCTCAAGAAACATTTCTTATCATTATCAATGTTGAAATATTCTTAATAATTTTGTGGAAACCATTAAACATTTTTTTTCAGGATTCTTTGATGAATACAACGTTTAAAAACAGTATTGTTTGAAATAGAGATCTTATTTAGGGTCTGTCATTTCTGCTCAATTTAATGCATCCTCAGTAAAAGCTGAATAAAAGTATTAATTTCTTTAAAAAAAAAAAAAAACTGTTTGGGACTGACTCCAAACTTTTGAACTTTATTGTAATTCTGGGTTCTTGGCATTAAAAGGTTTGAAAACTTCTACTCTGAACTTATCTTCCGTCATTCCTGTTCACAATGTTTAGGTCCATAAAGCTGCAATTGTGCCTACAATGTTCTGCACTGCCTATTTGCTCTATACTTACTCTCTATTTACTTGCCTGTATACGGCTTAGTACATAGTTTATCGCCACTATGCAGTTCACACGGCCACTAATCTGAAAGTGTTTGTTTTTAAACTAACAGGGTTTCAGAAACCGAACAAGTCGTAAAACACAAGTGCAGGACAAATGTTGTTTTAAGCACAAAGGTACATACATATATTTCACAAGGTACATGCCTTTCAGAAGGTAGACTGCCCAAGAGAAACACACTGGCGTCAGCTGGACGCTCGAGATGAGGCCCAGGGTTTGCTCTGTGCTGCTGGAGGGAGGTTACACGTGACACTAAGGCCGATCTGGTGACAGTTTCTGTCTGGACCACAGGCCCTGACTTTGCCCTCTGGCCTGAGAAATTCCCCCATTCCCCAAACAGGGAGTTTTGAATGATCTCAGCACCTCCCTGTCAAAGAGCGACCCCTTTTGGCTGACAGATCTGCAAGAATGCATCTAAGAGGGTCAATCCCAAATAGCACGACTCAACCCAAGAGTGGCGAGCGGTTTAGCCATCCGCGGCTTGAATTACAGCTAGGAGTACTGGGTCAACCTAAGCTGTAAACCATGAATGGAAATAACTTGATGTTGCTGTGGAATACTTGAGCATATTTCGAGTATTCTGAAGTCTCACATCTCTGGGAAAGGTTATTAATCATTCCTTGTAATACATTTTAAGGTTCTAATGCCAAATATTTGTAGCAATAACATGGATTTGCTCGTATCGATTTCAGTACTTACTAATGGCTTCCACAAACAAGTCGAAAAAGCGAAAGGGAAACAGGGGCTCTGGCAGTTCACGGAAAAACATCTTTAGCGCTCCGGTGATGACATGGATGTCCTCCCATTGGCTGTCGCCCAAGTCAAGCTCCTCCTCTGGGGAAAGAGAGACACAGTCAGAGAAGCCAACAGAGACAATTAGAACAACAGTCGTTTGATGAGGAAATTAAAAAATGCTAATCATTATGTCAACGTTAATACGCCCCTTGAGGGCCAAACACATTGTCCTGCTTGCATTTCACTGCATATCAAACCACACTGAAAATCCTTATCAAACAATTTGTGGCGCCTAATACAAACGAACCACTTTATACCTTTCAGCTAAGCCTTTAGAACCAAAATGATAATGTGTCATTTAGATGAACACTGATTTAGCTGCTGGCCTTAAACCAACCACTGATGATTGATAATGACTGAAGTAAACTTACCTTGGTCAACCAGGAAGCGTAGTTTCTGGATAATTGCCAGATTGCCACTCACCCTGTATAACCCATCAGCCTCCAGGCCTGTGAGGACGGGGTAAAGACATCTGTCAGTCAGTCAGCAAGGCACTACCACGATCATTTCTTTAAAGGGGGGGTACAATGCTGTTTCATGCATTCAGAGTTGTTTACAATGCATAGGTACTCAAGATTAACATGAGATTGGGTGAAACTGTGTGTGTTATGCCCCCTTTAAAAAAAGAACCAGCTTTTCTGAGCCATACCTCGTTTTTCTACTTCCTCTACACACAACTTCACAAATTTGGGCACTGTGGTCCTTTCTCTCTCGCACAGGGTCAGCATGTGACATCCGAACACTCTGTCTGTGAAAAAAAACATGACATTGAGAATAGTAAGTATATAAAGCTAAATTAGGATTTGCTAACACTTTGTATTACAGAGCCCATGTCATAGGTGTTAATTTATTAATATTAAACGTATCAATAATGCTTAAAAACAATTAATAATATATCATTTAATGCAATTATTAAATCAATATCATTAATGCAATTACTATTACTAACAATACTAATAAAATAATGATTACCATTATTAATACTATAATAATGATAACAATAATAACAGAGCTATACATTTTATGTGTTAATTTAGCATAATAAATTAACTTGAAAAAGTATCTTAAATTATTATTAATAATATTACTAATATAATCATATTTATTAACAGTATTAATATAAAATAGTAATAACAATAATAAGTAGCATAAAGATTATTAATAGTAGAGCTGTCAATTAAATGTGGTTATTTAGTACAGTTAATTATAAACAAATGCATTTAACTTAATAAAGTATCTTAAAGGAATAGTTCACCCAAAAATGAAACTTTTCTCATCATTTACTCACGTCATGTTGTTCCAAACCAATGTTGAACACAAAAGAAGATATTTTGAAGAATTTTGAAGAACCAAACAGTTGTTGGTCCCCATTGACTTCAATGGTAGGGAAATAAATACAATGGAAGTCAATGGGGACCATCAACTGTTTGATTACCAGCATTCTTCAAAATATATTTTTTTATGTTCAACATAAGGAAGAAACTCATACAGGTTTGGAACAACATGAGGGTGAGTAAATGTTTTTGCATTTTTTGGGTGAACTATCCCTTTAAATTTGTGCATCTCATGGCATGAGACTGAAAAATGCATGTTTGTGTGAATTATTTGGAAATAAACAATATATTGACTTTTTGTATTGTCTATTCAATGTACTCGTTTACCACAATAATGTCTTAAATTTGGGGGCTTTTTTCAACAAATATCTGCAAGATATCTGTGATTAATTAATCAACATATTATGTAATTATTTTTTTTAAATGATTGGCACTTATAATAGCAATACGTAATTACAAGCTGCTTCAAAAATAATTAGAGATTAAGAAGTGCTCAATAGGCCTGCTTATTTAAGGACACAAAATTATCAGCACTATAATGTAACGTGTGACCCAGAAATTTCACAGCTGAAATGCATAGTGGAATGTTTTGAGGCAGTCATATTTCAAAGACGGCCCACAAAAGATCAGAACGCTTCATAATGAGCAAAACTACAGTTGTCAGAGCAGAGGTGCAAGTGTCCTCATCATTTGGCTTTCTGAGTTCATATAGGACCAGGCGAGCTGTCCCAGAGGCTTCTGGAACATCAAAGATGTCCTGCTCTCATTTCGGCACCCGCGAGGAGCGGGGGGAAGTGGCGATGTGCTAAATGCATAAATGACTGCAAGCAAGCCACCTTTGCATACAAATGCACATTCAGAAGGTTTCCTAGAGAAATATCAGGGAGGAGCGGCATTTCTAAATAAATTACTTTTAAAAAAGCGTCGGTACAATATGGAACGATCCTAATTTCGAGATGGATGTTTAACGGGCTAGCTGGCCTTGGAGCTCCGCCAGCGATAGCTGTGTTAGGGGCCACCTGCGCTATACTCTGTTAATCCCGCAGTAGTTTTATTCATTCCTTCAATATTGTCCTCTTTGATCTCCCATTTACCCCCACAGGTACTACATTAAAGGGTCTTTTTGACACCAGAGGAAATTAAAGATATCATTACCTTCATCCGAGGGTTCCAAGTATGCTTAAAATATCCTTTAATGTTATGTTTGGTGTATGCCATGAATGGAATAAATTAGTTACAGTCTTTAAGAATCGGCGTCAGGGATTGCTTGTTGAACTGTTATAATGTGTAAAGGAAAAAGAATGTCTTGCTTCCTTTTTTTTTTTTTTTTTTTTTTTTAACTGGGTCACAGTTGTGTTTAATATGGAAACACGCAGAGCCAAAATAAACTAATGTCCTAAGATTGCACATTCATATGTCATCACGTAATATGTAACCTGTAATTATGACTATTAACTGGGCTACAACTGGGCAAAGTTGTTAAATGAAGAAGACTAAAAACATGAGATTTTTGAATCTGATAGTCTGCAATGAGCTTAACATTGTAAAAAGATGATTGTAATTTGAACAGTTCCCTGAAATCTATGTTTCTTCATAGTATTTATTATCAGTTACATCTTCTGTTGGTAAATATTTATTGCATTAGTGTCATGTGTTATCAAGATGTTGTATTTTTCTACTGGTGTATGACATGGTGCACTTTCTATATATTAAAATTTAACTCAGCTTATGAAAAAGCTACGTGTGATGAACTTTAAATCAGCATGTGATTTTCTCTTTACCACCTGCGTTATTATTGTGGTTGTCAGTATATGTTAAAGATACAAAACCAAGTTTAGTAGCAGCTTGGTTATACTAATTCGGCAGAAAAGGGCTGTTGGATTTATATATATATATATATATATACTGTATATAATGTACAATTTCATTGTTGTTCTTTAAAGTTGTTTACCTTTTTACTGTACTTTTTACAGAATTATTCTGGAAACCACAGCTACAGCTATTTTTGGAAATGAAAAACAGGATTTCTTTTTGCAGTGTATTGTGTGGAGCGTGCATGGCGAATGCTTCACCTTTAATAAAGCCTTTCTCCTGTAGCGTTTTCATGGAGGGCCGTCTGGAGATGAACTTCTTCAGTCTGTTCTTAACTCCATTCTTGTCGGCGCTGTCTGAGGCGCTGTAATTCAGCTTGAACACTGTGCGGGGGATCAGAGGAGACACAGGAACAATGCTGTCACTGAACACTCGCCACATTCTTTTGAGGCTGTCTTTGTGCAATTCCTCCTCATGCAAATAAGAGTGTCTCCTTTCTCCACACTGCTCAAAAGCACATCAGAAACACTACTTCTGCTGAAATATTCTCCAGTGAACGTAAATAGCTCATTTGATAGCATTTATTTATTGATTCCGGCCAATGTTAGTGTCAATATTACAGCATCTTCACAAGTCCAGTGATTAGTATGTGACGAGTATTCAGTACAGTAGTAAATGAATTATCTTTGATACTCATTCGGGGCAGAAAAGGCTGCAATTACCAATGACAGAAGCATTTGGAGAGTGTCAAGTAGCTTGTAATTTATAATAATGATTGACAGAGAGCAGACTGACTCCGTCTTACTCAACATCTCAACGGAATTCAGAACAGCCGTATATAATGTCTGAAATTCAGCTTCAGTTGGTCTCTGTCT
Organism: Sinocyclocheilus anshuiensis; assembly: GCF_001515605.1. Lineage (NCBI taxonomy): Eukaryota > Metazoa > Chordata > Actinopteri > Cypriniformes > Cyprinidae > Sinocyclocheilus > Sinocyclocheilus anshuiensis. The sequence continues at coordinate 94,876 of NW_015555736.1, read as the reverse complement.
CTTATGGTAAATGATGTAATGAGATGTGCTAATGTGTCTGTATTTTACAGTCGTCATGTTAAACGTGGATGTTCTCGCTGTAACGCTGTCTCGCAGTAACCAAATTGCATGTGGTCAAGGTGCTGCTATGCATTCTGTTCAGAATGAGACCACAACTGCGAACTGAGAAAAAATATATAAAGTAACAGTGAATTGCACAAAAACATGTCCAGGTCACATTTCATCCCAAAATCAAAAGAGAGAAATGATATGATATTTTTGTATATATAGATTTTATTTATAATCAAATGTTTGGACCATTATGATATTTATATATTTATAGTAACATGACAAAATATCGATTCATAACAAATTAAGTGCATTTTACAGATTTTAAATTTGAGGGGTTTTTGTTTGTTTTTCATTGTTCTCAATAGATTCTCATTTCTGAAATATAAAAAAATAAATACATATTTTTTTTTATATTATAGTAATGAGAATTAATTTTAACGCAAAAAAAAAAGATGTTACAATTTAAAAAATTGTAATGATCGTAAAATAGGGTTTATTTTTCTTAACTAAAAAAAATATATGTAATTACTTCTTTTTTTCTTCTTTTGATTTTGGGGTGAAACGTGATCTAGACAGGCTTGGTGAACAGACCGTATCATCTGTACTGCTAAACTCATGAATGTCGATATTAAGCAGTGGTGAAGCGAGGCTGCAACCCCGACACACTCACTGTTTCTGAACTCTCTGTGTTGATTGCCAGTTATCACCTCTCTCCCCCCTCTCTCTTTCACACACACACACACACACGTCTTACTCACTGATGGAGCGTCTGTGTTCAGATTTGGTCTCTTTCGGTTTAGGTTTGGTGGGTTCACAGGTTGGTCTGGACAATAGTTCTATGGTGTTGGACCTGTGTAGGGCCGCTCTACCACAGCTCTGGCCTCCAGCGCCACTCGACTGCACCACAACATCATATAAAAGATTCATCACTTAGATGCAGAAATAACATCCAGAAAATGTTGCTATTTGAAGTATTTATCCCAGTGTTAGATGTTTAGCTACTGATGCATTAGTATATTTAACCATTTATTTACCTACCCATATTTTTAAATATAGTTTTTCATATATAGTATAAGACCCATAATTAAATTCCCCAATGAGTACATGCTAATGTAATGTATAAATGTATAAAAGCTATTTGGTCTTTTAGCAGTTAACTTACCAGACTATCCACTGCTTTCTTGATGGCATCATGCCATTTAGAGATGGTTGGAAAGTGATCTGCCTGCAGCAAAAACTCATGACCATTTGAGGTGGTTATCTGTTTGCAAAAGACAGTTGAAATGAAAGTTTAAAAATGGCATTCAAACAAATACAGCTAGCATGCTAGCACGTCCCCTGCCAATAACAGACCTATGTATTAATAAACTGTACTACATCACAACTCTAAAACTTAATATAGCAAAATAGTACAATCTTGTATCGCTGGATTTTTCTAACTGTAACTGTAACCAAATAAATGTTATTTTTTTTAAATAAATTAATACTTTTATTCAGCAAGGACACATTAAATTGGTCAAAAGAGAAGAAATGTTTCTCGAGGACCAAATCAGTATATTCAAATTATTTCTGAAGGATGAAGACTGGAGTAATGACTGCTGAAAATTCAGCTTTGCCATTTTAAAATATATTCAAATACAAAATAGTATTTTATTTATTTATTTTTTTCAAATAAATGCATCCTTAATGAGCATTAAAAACACTTATTTTAAAACATTTAAAAATCTTACCAAACCAACACTTTTGAAGGGTAGTGTATGAGGAGAAAAAAAAAACTATTTTTTTCACATTAAAAGCTAAAAATGCAAAGTCAATAATAAACATTGTGTGAAGACGGTAGATCTCAGGGATACAATTACACAAACAAACAAAAATACAAAAAGATGGACAGTGAGAAATCTCAGATGCACTAAGCCTTTTGACAAGCTATTAGTTTGATACCTGACTAAACATTAGACTTATTTCTCGAGACTGCCATAATATCACATGGCACAGTCGCATAGAATAAGTGGCCTTCCCAGAAAAAACAATGCAAGCAAACACCAACGCTAAGGTCAGAGTTGTCAAATACTGTTGCACAGAACAGATACTTGTTATTTTAAAGAGAGCTGACACTGCGTATTTCAAAAACCTAAAATCATTTTAGAGTGGTCAGTCTCTAAAAATACCAGGCCAGGTCACAGAATACATTTCTCCTTCCCCCCCATACAGTCACTCCACATAGACGTCCAAAGTTTTTGCCCGTTTAAAACAGACTTTTCTGACTTTGAGAGAGGGTGGCAGGGGGAATCAAGCAGTCTCTTTGGGGATGGAGTGAATATAGAGGGAATGGTTAGGGGCACAATTCTTGTCAGAGTGCGTTTGCGATCCCTCTATTCTTCAGAGTGGAACATCCGAGAGAGCATGTTTGTTCTGAAGCTCCTTCTTTCCTGGAGTGTGCCTGCGGACATGACAGTAATAGTTTGTATTGGGGTGGACTTGTTGGAGTCCTCGTTGGCGGTTTGAACGGGTGAAACAGATCCACTTTAATGAAGGATATTTGTGCTGCAGGTCATCAGAAACTTTCAAATGTTTCATATCTCTTTCTAGTTTTGCTGTCATACAATGCGTGAAGCTTGTGCAAATCAGTCCCCTTTTATGCAGAGTCGACAGATATTTTTTGCATGTGACAACATTCTTTTTTCTCATTCTTTTCGGACATTGAACATCAAATGAACTGTATGACGTATTGCCGTTTGACTTTGATTCAGAAGAAAGCGCAGTGATAATGTTTCACAACCCAGCACGCAATGTATCAAATAATTCAAATAGTATTTCAAAGCCAAACCAGCCTTAATAAATTCAACACCAAAGCTCGATTAAGTTAAACTGAAACACATTTGATGTCTTTCAAAATAGCTCATCCTGTAAATCTAGCTGTTTCAAAACCAAACGTCGCATTGGTCTTTGATTTCATGAAGATTATCTGAAAGCGTTGGCTGGTGAGTCATGAGTTTTGTCCCCTATGCTTCAGAAAAAAACGATAATCATCTTTCCAATTACCCATTGCTATATTCACCAATACTTCCCCAGAATCAAGCTCTCATAATTTATGCTATGTTTCATCTCTGCATGTGGTGATGTCCATGGAAAAGAAGAACCCATAGATGTAATGCCAATGTATGCACATACTGTATATTTCTATGGACAGTTAACCCTTGTGTTGTGTTCAGAACCCTATCACACTTACGATGTTACAGAGCAAAAAGGACCCGAACACCACATGAGGGTTAATGTTGTTATGGACAGCCTACACAACAAACCTTGCACATTTTTACTGCTGTTGTACTGGGATTTATGATTTTCATCTATCTTCTTCTAACATCTCCTAACTGTCATTTATTTTGTATATAAATAGCTACATATTTGTTTTTTTCTTTTTTTAGAGAAATGCAATGTCTATTCACTTTCTGCGTCACTCCGTATATGACATAATACACTTTTTACATTAAAAATAAGTTACATATTCAACATACTATTATAGTCCTGTATTTAACATTGGCGACTTTAACCTTCAGTCTCTCTTATTGCAGATAGCCTGGATATTCTGTTACACAATCTCTCATCAATGTTGTTAGTGTTGT
>NW_015555736.1:87505-91156 GCF_001515605.1 Sinocyclocheilus anshuiensis | reverse complement strand
CACAAAAACAAAACAAAAATACATATTTAAAAAAAAATTTTTTTTTCAAAGAATATTATCGGTCAGGAAAATGGCAAAGTGGCAGAGGAGCTGATTGGAAAGCAGGGACTGGTGGAAAATTTTGTGTTGCACGAGTGGAAATAAGAAAGAGTATAACATAAAAGCACTACGCTTTTAATCACACTATTTAATGAGGAGGAATTTGAATATCTGGGCTCTCACTTTGACTCTTCATTAATGTTTAATTATGCAGAGCGGTACAAAAACCAGAATGCCATTTGTGACTTAACATTTGTGTTTTGCTGTTAAATTAAACATTAATTTGAAAGCTACATAAAGACACAACTCAACTTTGAAGCGCTTTAGATAGGCAGGTTAATTATCTCCAATTTTCCACAACTCCTGAGATGGGTCTGGCTAAGAGAGCTATCGGATTCCCAAAACAAAAGCAAAATCAGAGGAAAGATGCACTGCGGTTCCCTAATGCTTTCTTGGGCACAATGTTTAATTCAATGCTTCAGACTGCATAGGCCAGATTAAAAATGTTAATAATAACAATGACAGAAACAAAATATTTGTAAAATGCTTCAAGAGCGGGAAATACTGTTTCTGTAACCTACATTCACCAGCTTGCAATTTTAAATGAGCAAGCTATTCTCGAAAATGATTAAAATTGTTAGTTGTAACATGCAAATACAAAAACTTCCACAAATGAACAGCTGAACTAAAAGTTACAGTTAGAAATAGCATAATAATGATACATAACACAGAAGCAAGCAGTGCTAGTTGTCACACTGGGAAGATGTCTTTTAATGTGTTCTCTCTAGCAGTGGTTTTGTAGGTTGGTTTAAACGAGCATTCCTTAAATTGAAAAACAAAAAGTGAGTTCTTTATTTTTCCTGAGCAAGAACTATTTGTCCTGAGACACTGTGAATCGTACGCTCTTGCTAAGAGAGAGTCATTTTGCTGCTCTAATCTCCTTTGTAATCTGCTGTCTGAATCTCAAATCCTTCCGTTCGCCCCATGATTATTACCGAATATAAAGTATATTGTTTTGTTATGAATACTGAAATTAATGCTCAATACAATGTAAGCAGCTTTGAGGGCAAGCAAATACCTTTCCCTCAACTCTCTTGCAAAGTGGTCTTAAGAAAAAGATTGTGTGATCACAAGCTTAGAGGTACAGTAATATATTTCATATCTACAGTAATATATTTTATATCTTGGAAAATTTTTATCATGTCAGCGTCATTTATTTTTAATACATATGTCATTTATGTCTTTTGTCCATTGTTTTACCATTGTCTCAGATAATATAAAAAAATATTACTACATTTTAAAATGTATGATCTCAACTATTTCAAATAACTCTAAATAACCGTCTTGAACTGACTTAAATTAAAAAAAAAAAAACAGCGCATTTCAAATGAAGCTGTAATTTTGTCAAAATTATGCAAAAAGAGCAAAAATATTATTTAACTGTATGTATTTGGGGTACATAAAATGCTATCTGCAATTACACTTAGTAAAGGTCATTGCACTCTGAGTCAGAAATTCTCGTTCGAAATTTTCAGTAGGCCCTCACTGTAGAACACAAGATCCAGGGGGCGTGGTTGGATCCACATCTAAGGGGTGGAGATTGGTAGGTTTAGAGGTGGAGATGGGTGGGTTTAGGGATCAGGGGGTGGAGACGGGTAGGTTTAGGTATATGTAAGGTGGGAGGAGTTGGATCTGGATCCAGCCACGCCCCCTGGAGCTTGTGTTCTGCAGTGAGGACCATCTCGAAATTTTAGCACGTTAAAAAGTAAAAACGACCTCATGTTGTGCCAATCACGTTTACACACTGCCTCCAAAACTTTCATCCGTCAATAAAAAAATTCAGATCAGGTTCGATTTTCTGCGTTTTCGCATCCGTAACAAGCATTTTAATAGGAAAGGATGACTAATACGAAAAAAAAAAACGCATAGGAAAATTCCGGTGGAAATGTTTTGAAATAAATACATACATAAACAGTGAGAGAGTGAAAAGTGTTTTAAACAAATGGATGTGACTCGAAAATATCTCTTTACATCTGGAGACAAAGAAACAATGTCAACATTTAAAGTACTTTTTAAAGACTGATCCTTCCAAGTGCATTGTCCTAACATTGCTCACAAATCGTTAGATACGCTACGCCTTTAGCCTGCAACGTCATTTGGATCAAATATATTTTGATAGAAATAACAACAAAGTCCAGCGTTGAGGTTCCCACTACTGTGACAGTCAGGTTAAGGCTGTTTACATGTACCACAATGAGTGACAATCTAAACAACATCCTGTAATTAGACAATACATCACTTCATTAGCTCAATTCTGTAAAGTGTCCTTTCAAGAGCACGATACTTAGTGGTCCTTCTAGGCAAGCCATTCGAAGCGTCAGATCTCTCCTGCTCACTGTAGGCCTGTCAGTCTGTCATAATCTGCAGTAAACATGCCCAAAAGGTGCCGCTTACATGAGACACCAGATCTGACAGTATCTGGCCAAAGATCTTCACTTCCATGGACAGTTCAGGAGATGGCGTATGGACATGAACCACATGCTGCTTATCAAACATCGCAATAGCCTCCACTGGCCTCATTCCAAATGGTACAAATTGGTTCATAATTGCTGCTTATTCTCTGCCTACTTTTTGAGGAAGGATTAATTTGTTAATTTATTTTAACCCTGTCTCACTTTAGTCAAGGACTCCCCCTTTAACTCATGTTCAAGTTACACCGCATGCTTTAAAACCATAATATTATCCACTAATAGCTTATTGTTGTAGTTTATGATACACACAAAGAGAAAATGTAAAACTACAGGTGAAAGGACAATGCAACGGTTTGAGTTTTAGCTCTGCTGTCTCACCAGCTTGAAGCCACATGCCGGCATATGATATTTCAATCAGCCTCAGATGTTTCCTCTTGATTCTCAAACACTCATGCCAGGCACCTATTGTCAATAATACGAGACAGTTGTAAGGTCTTAGTGCACTCGCTTTTGTGTAACAGGATTGCTGGATTTGATAGTCTCTTTCACGCAGGTGACGCAAACGCGGACACGATAAGACTTGGATTTCCATTGTCTGATTTTTTTTTGTTTCCTGCTGTATTGAAAACTGATAGGCTGTGCGGGAAAGTTCTTTGGTTTTCAGGATGAATGTTTTGGAAGATAATACTTTTCCGTGGGTTGTTTAGTACAAGAAAAATAATCTGTATTTGATTTGTTTCTCACAGGTAAGATTTCTGTCATTGTTTATTCTCTCCCTTATGTAGTTCAAAACCTGTATAACTTTCTTTCAGCTGCAAAAAAACAAACAAAACAAAAGCAGACATTTTTACAATGTTTCAACTGTATTGTCCATACAATGAGTCAATGGGGTCCAAAACGATGTTAACCCAAACAGACTTTAATTGTATGGAAACAACATCGAACCATGTTATCTTCAATTGTATAGACAAAAAAACACCCATATTTTTCAAAATATCTTCTTTTGGTTTCCATAGCAGAAAGAAAGTCATACAGGTTTGGAGCCAGTGTTGATATTGTTAAAAAATCAGTAATTTAAATAAAGCATAATATAAATAATAGATGAAAAATGTATGCTCAAAAAATGTAATTAAAGCTAAAC
>NW_015555736.1:83843-87334 GCF_001515605.1 Sinocyclocheilus anshuiensis | reverse complement strand
TTATTTTTTTTTTTTAAATAACATTAAGGAATAAAAATAACAGGGACATTCTGAAAATATACAAATAAAGTTTATTTAAAAAATACTATAATAGTATAATACTAAAATTACACTGTTTGAAATGAAGGTAAGTAAATGATGGCAGAATTCACAATTTTGGGTGAACTATCCCTTCAAAACTATACAAATGATCAAATTAGAAATGCAGGATCAAGGATCATGATTTTAGTTCTGTGTTAAGTTTGATGTGATTTGCACAAATGTGTATAAGTGCATACATGCTCGAATCAGTTGTTTCAGTGGTCTTTCTTTTCAAGAAACGTGGTGCTCTCAGCAGCTCTAGAGTTTCATCTGTGTAGAAAAATAGATTTAGTTTTGTGGGAGCTTTGAAAGTGATAAATGCATATGGCTCCCTGGGTTCATAACCCTTTTAAATGAACCAGAAAGGCGGTGTGAGTCAAACCACTGAACAACAGTGTGATTATAATTTCTAGTGAAGGAGATTCTTAGTTCAAGAAGAAGTGCATCTTGATTTTTACTCAATACTTGACATAAATGTTACGTGCTTTGCCACACATTACAGAAGAATGAAAGATTTATATTACATTCATCAAAAGTGACAGTGAAGACATTTACAATGCTTCAAAGGTTTTCTGTTTCAAAAAACATGTGAAACTATAATATTTATCATATAATCTTGGGGAAAAAATGTATAATTGTTTTCAATATTAATGATAATAAGAAATGTTTTTTTTTTTTTTTGAGCAGCAAATCAGCATATTAGAATGATTTCTGAAGGACCATGTGACACCAAAGACTGGAGTAATTGCTGAAACAGCTAAAAATGCAGCTTTGCATCATCAATAAATAACATTTAAAAATAAATTTAAATAGAAAACAGCTATTTTAAATTGCAATAATATTTCCCAACATGACTGCTTTAATTGTAGCTGTGATCAAATGAATGAAACCTTGGTGAAACATAAAAAAAAAAAAAAAAACTTACAGACCCCAAACTTTTAAACAGCAGTTCATGTCTTAAGCAAAAGTTATATTCTAGACCTTTGCACACTTGTGCACAATTTCCATATTTTCGGCCATTTTGAATATGTTAATTTGCAAAAATGCTAAATACAGCACCTCCAACGTTGTGATTGCGATTCAAGGCTGCTAAATGTCAACTGATAAATGCTGTAATCCCGGTATTAGTAGAGATATAAGGATCTGCACCAGCATTTAAGGTTAATATCAGCAGTGACAGAAGCACAAAAAGGAATGAAAGTCAACTCCAGATGCTTAAGACACTGATCAAAACCTCCAATGAAAGAACGTGAACTTCCTTAATCACAACTATCCCTCATCTGACACAAGTGTTTTGTCTTGCCCTAAGCCGAGCAGATCTTCGAGACCTTGGCTGAATGCCTCACAGATTGCAAATCTAACTCTCCACACTGCTGAATTAACGAACCTCCACACTAATTTCTAATCCCGGTTGAGGTTGATTGACAGCGGTTGCAGACTACGAAATGGCTTGGTACCGTCATTACAAGCACTTTTTCTGTGTGAGAGTTTGGGATTATTTAAGATTACTGTTTAATGCCTTTTTAATCTCTCCTGCAAAAAAAGAAAAAAAAAAGATTTCTGGGCAAAATACTGGACAGCAAGTACAGTGGCAGCGATAAGATATTATAAGTGCGCGATGAGATCGCGATGAAATCTGCTTTTAATCCTCGCTTTGCCTCATTATGTGAGCTAACTCTGCTATCAGTTTATTGATAGGCGTTTGGAGCACCCAGCCGAAAGATTATCTCGCTTTACATAAATCCTAATGAAAAGTCTTCACGACAACAATGACTGGACAGAAATGTCAGGAAATGCTTTTTTTTGGATGTTAAAGAACTTCGAACCCTGAAAGATCTATCCAGTCGTTGTGTGCAGATAAAAGACTGCGTATATTTTCTCTTGAAGGTTTTTGAGAGGTATGACACTAGCTCTGACAGTTCTTACGCCGTTGGCCTTGTGAAAGCCCTGGACACTATGCAATTGGGTTTCTCTGTAGACGTTTCAATCCCTTGAGACTTCATAAATGCATTGAGCAGCTTGGTTAAGCTGTGATCTTACAAAGTTTGAGCTTTGAGATAGATTATTAGAGATGAAGCAGGAAGCCCGAGTTGTTATTTGCACTTCTGTCAAATCTTCACTATCAAGGCTTAGACAATCTACATTATATACTAAGATTCAAGTGCAATTATTGGCATTTGCATAGTTTTTCCTGCTTTAATGGACGATAAACAGATGAAAGGATGAACTTTGGCTCATCGCATCCCACTGTCCTACCTGAATCACATTTTTTCGGCTGGATTTTTCTGTTGTCCACTCTATTACAGCCCCATACAGATCCACTCCATCTGGTTTACCACCTGGTTTCTGTGGAGAAAGTACAATTATTTGAACACGTTTGCCAAGATACTAAATAGAAACACCACGTTTCTCGTGTCTCTTACGTGACACTGTGAAATAATAAACAACTGACGAGCACAATGTTTTGATACAGGACAGATCTCCTAATATTATATAATACTAGATCGCATTTGTCAGGAGATTTTCACATTTATATTTAAAATGCTTTGCATGCAAGCGGCAGAAATAAAAAGGCTCCACGTCAGTAAAGGGGCTTTTCATACAGTCCTACAGTTTTAATGAGGTGGCAAAAATACTTAACTTCATCCTGATGACCTCTGGGTGTATTGCCCACAGAAATGGCAGAGAGCTCGGGGGCTTTATGGCCACTTGACCATGAGTGATGTTGAAACTAATATGAGTTGACCCCATCGATGGCCTCGACATACCATTTACAAGCATGGCAAGCCTGTGAAGGTAGCAAACCTCTTCTCATCCGAACCTCCTGTCTCTATCATGGCCACATGCTGCTCAAATCAGCAGAATAATAATATGGCTGGAGAGTCCCGTGCATGACGGGTAAATATTTCTTTTTTCAGCAGTGTTTTAAATAGTCGGGATCAAAGGCGAAGTTAAGAAGTGAGAGAAATATGGAAATCATTATGCTTCCCCACCCAGTCGCTAACAGTTATGCTGCTTAATGCACATCTGTAGCCATTCATTAAATTCTGCTGTTTATTTTATGTTTCAGTTTCATGATTTTACACATTTATTTATTTTGTTTGTTATAAAGGTAGGATTTATCTGTTTGACATATTTTTTAACCTAAATACAGGTGCAGTAGCTCTTTTTGTTGGTGTGTGTAAATATGTGTTGTGGTCTTACCAAATTTGCCACGGCTTCTTGTTTGCTCTCTTTATAGAAAAATAGTTGATTGGAGCAAAGAACAACCCAGGTTGAAGTCCAGTTTTTCCTGTGAAAATCATCTTTAACATCTCAGTTGTGTAGACAAAGAGACAGACAGAGAAAAAGTGATAGATAGATAGATAGATAGATAGATAGATAGATAGATAGACAGACAGACAGACAGA
>NW_015555736.1:57666-82691 GCF_001515605.1 Sinocyclocheilus anshuiensis | reverse complement strand
GATAGATAGATAGATAGATAGATAGATAGATAGATAGACAAACCGTAATTTCTTTCCTCCTTCAGCAATTTTGGCTTTGTTCAGATATTCTCCTTTTAAAACAGTCTGTAAACAGTACACGAACACAAAACTATTTAGTCTTCCAGCATTTAAAAACTACAGTAGCTTAAAAGAAAGGTTTGGAAACATTTCATTTATTTTGCTGGTTAATTTACTGGTTTAAAAAAAAAGAACAAGGGGTTTTGAAACCAGGCTTTAAATGTATTGTGTAATGAAATACTAAACTCTGTTTACACAGCTCAGATTTCCGTTCTTCAAAATAATTATTATATTATGAACTTTTGAGAGCGTAAATCAGTCACTGCAGGCTCTTCTCGCTGACACATTTAAAAACCCAATTGTGGTAATGGAGGAGGTACGACAGATCATACCTGCGGCCCAACAGAACCATCAACGTTATGCTGAGACTGGTTCCTCCGGTGACGGTTGATCTGAACAAAGAGCATGTGTTGCTAAATGAATATCTCTCAACCAAATAATATTCTGTTAGCTGTTTGAAATTATGGACTAAGTTATGAGCACAATTTTTTGTAATATAAATCCTGTAATATATAATATAATATTTTATGTATTTATTTATTTATTTATTTATATGTTTTTGTAGAAATGTATATGCAACATTCTATTAAACTACAGATCATGTCTTATCACGTTATTTGATTTCTCTTACAATTTATGGCTTGTTTTCTCGAGTCACTGCACAAAATTTAATTTACATGCATGTTTACAAGATTTAATTCCATGCATATTTCATATAGCCTAACATAATTCTGATTAAAATTACAATTTTTTTTTTTTTTTTTTTATTGTTAGGTATCATAAAAATATAGACTATGACACAAAATTATTACAAGAGTAACAAGCAACACAGATGCAGTGCATTTTTTCGGTTGGTGAAAATGGCTACATTTTCACAGCAGTGAAAGCAGCCGGCCCTGTGCAGCAGTGCTGGCCTGCCCTCTGCTGTTCTGTGTCTGTGTTTCTAAAAACAGCCATTGCAACAGGAAACTGCAAATAAGGTGTTGCATGTAATGCAGTTACCCACACTCGTGCAGCATGAATTTCCAGAATGGACAGAGGGCCATACAATCATTTAATTGGTCCTGGACTGTGTGATTGCGCTCATGCTCACAGGTTTCTGTAGTGTGTCAGGTTCTGGTAGGACCATAGACTTTGTCTGGCTGAGTCTCTCTCCAGTGCTGCTTTGAGAGCTCTTGATCCTCATCTGAACAGCTCCAGGAAGCACCATTGCTGGCTGCTTCTGCATTGCTATGATACTGAGGAAAAATAATAGCAATAACACAAAATCTGTCATTTGTCATTTTTATTGGCTTAAAATATAAACTATGCATGAGTCAGACACAATCATAATCAAAGCATTCAATAAATAATTGCATAAAATTACATTTAACCAATAAAAAGCATGTGACAACTTGCTCCAACCTAATATTTATGAAAAATATCCCTGTTCTGAGAACACCCTTCAACCTCTTGTTAAAAATTGCCTTAATTTTATATTTGACTCTTTTCTGAATGTATTCCAGTGTGATTTTGGGTTTACTTGTTTAAAAGGCAGCTTATTTTAACTTCGAGAAAAGAATATCATTTTTAACGAGGAGTTTAAAAGCAACATTCAAATCCACAACTAGAGAAAACACACATTTGTGTAACTGAACTTTTGTCTGAAAACCTTATAGATACTGAGATATATCCATACAGAAATGTAATATATGACATACAGTATATTGCCCTATACACTGTAAAAAATACAATTGCACATTTTCCAGTTTACGAAACCTTTTGAGTCTCCAATACTAAAAGATGCTATTTTCTTGAAACTACATAAAAACCCTTGTCAGACCAACAAGATTACCCCAAATGTTGCCCCAACTAGTCAAACACAGTTGACTGAACAAAGAATTTCATATTGTTGAAATGTTAAGGCTTTGTGCGTTCCCAGCATGCATTGCGGCATGAATAAATTATGCAGTTACTGTTATAGGATGATTGTTTTGCTGTTTGCGGACTTCATTTAAAAAATGTTGTTGTTGTTTTATCATTGTTGTTAGTTATTTGCTGTACTGTGATGTAAAGAGCTCATCTTTTTAACATTTGTTGGTTGTCACCATTCTTGAGTGTGTCTAGTTTTGAGGCCTAGAGTATGTTCAAACACTCATGTACATTCCCTGGGTATTTGTGTCTTGTAAGTTGTCATACAAGCAAAGACAATATTGTCAACTTATTAGACTAACTTGCCCATTAAAATGTATCATTTGTAAGCAAACATAGACTTGATAATGTAATGACTTTTTACACATTTTATGTTTTTCATCCAGGCAATAGTAAAAAATGTATTACCTCAATGACAGTAATTGTTTTTTCAGTTACTGTAACAATATTTTTTCTATTAACAAAATAAGACAATCAGCATTGCATGAACAAACAAATTTACATTGACTAATCAAAGTATCTTTACTGAGCAGAACTAAAGAACTATTGTTGAGAGAACTCAAAAGTCTTACTATTTATTTTTTACAGTGTATATGTTACCTATAAACTGATAGATGATTTGCATATAGTGATATATAGACTACATTCAGTTGTTTTCTTTGACATATTTCAATATTGTGTCATTATTTATTTTGCTGTATGAAGATATAAGATATAATATATATAAATGGGTTTTACATAATTTATATGCCCAGAAATGTATTACACATATAAAAAACATATAGGCTACGTATTTATATGGACTAGATATATAGATTAATATATGAAATTGTTCTAATTTCTATGTGTTACATGTATGTTTTTACTTCACATGATAATATATTTCATATATGGAAATTTACATACAGTATATTACATTTGTGTAAGAGTAGGCTTGGTGACAACTTCCCTGTGTGACAACTAGCCCCGGTCTTAACTAGCATTGGTTTTGTAGTAGCATATGCCTCTGTAAAATTATTTTAAATGTATCTTGTTCACAAAACTCTGTTACTGGAGACATCAAACTAGAATTGCAGGCAATTATATTGCAGTTCAGTCACATTGATAAAATCATTAAAATTTTTCAATATATCAAAATGCTACTGGTATTTTCAAGACATGGACTGAATTCACTTCCTGAATCATTTTCATCTAAGCTACAATAACAATTTCAGCTTTTATAAAATGTTTACATATAGTGATATATAGACTACATTCAGTTGTTTTCTTTGACATATTTCAATATTGTGTCATTATTTATTTTGCTGTCTGTAAGCAGATTTTTATGTCAAATGTTTCTTGTGAAAGTTTCAACACAGTGTTATTGCACCATCAAGCAGAGAGTGGAGGAACTCATCTGTCACCCTTTTTTTTTTTTTTTACAGCATCTGAGCTATCACATTTTAGAATGCCTTCACTTGTCAAATGGTTCACTTCCAAATAAACAGCTGACTCTTGCAAAACTCTACAGTGCATTTCACACTGACAGCCATTTTTTGTCATTATTGTAGCAGGTTTTAGACAGTGACAATTCTGTCAACCGCTAGTCTACTTTCTTTCTTTTTTTGTCACTTTCTTTAAGATGAACTATAATTAGTAAACATGTCATGATCACAGTGTACAGATCAGTGGCCATTTACAGAATGATGCACAAATCACATTGTATTACATTAAGCATATTCTAATAACTATTATCCTTATTTTTCCTAATTATATTGATATTATTCTTTTTATTTTATTTGATTACTATTATCTGTCCATCTGCGGCAATACAAAAACTCTGATTATGTGTATACTTATATTTCAAATATTTCTGTAGTTGGTAAACCATGAAATCCACCGTTGCTATGATAGCACATGCTAGCATTACAGGAAATAAATAAATCTTCAAGAAAAAAAAAAGCACAACGGAAACAGTGCCACTTTCAGCCGTGCATGACAAGTTGCTTTTTTTCACGATGGTTTTAACAGTGGGTAACAGTCTGCAATCTCCTCTGTATAAGGGAATTAAATTCCAATAAAAGTTATAATTTAAGAAAATATTCATATTTTAAACACTCAAATTATCGGTTCTGACACCCTGCCAGGGAAGCTCAGGGAAAAGATTTAGTTCACATACAGTCAATACTTTTCATCAGACATTTCAGAAACAACATATGTTGAACTTCTGACCTGACATATTGTCATATATCAAGGTCAATAATACTATTATATCATATAATGCCATATGCATGCATTTAAATGTATATACATACAAATTTGCTATAGATATGCATGTAAAATAACACATATCTGTCCCTCTACATATCTTATTTTTTACCTGATATGCAGTAAAGATGTAAGAAATAAAGATCTAACTTAGAAACGTCTAGAGAAAATGTAAGCAACCATCAGTAAGCCTTCAGTAAACAGCTGCCACCCAGAAAACATTTCTTTTGTCGCATCATCTCTGTTAATTTCATATATTCTGTCCTCATAACCCACTGCTGCTGCTGAAAAAAATAATAAAGTGGACACTCGTACCTGGTTCTCGGTTGTATTCCAAAAAAACTGCTCAAAACCTATTTCAGCAAAGACAGAGAGAGAAAGTGTCGTTTGGAGGAAGTGTACAAGTCACATGGGACACTCAAGATGTGCAAGCATTAGTGCATACATGGGGCTTCTGCTATTACACACTCCTCACTTCCTGAGGCCCGTCACAACAGTTTCAATCAAGATGGCCGCTGTGAGCTCACAAGAACAGATGAAAGGAGATCAGCACCATTTCAGCCTGAGACATCTCCACAGAAATAGATATGATGATGAGCCTGACTCTTATTTTGGAGAAGATTGGTTAAATTAGGCCTGGTTCGGGGACCAAATAACTTGGTTTTCATGTCTATATTAAGGTTGAAGGAAGTGATTTCTATATGATTGACATAATGCATAATATTGTAAGGTATTTTTTTGTATTGTATTACTGTGATGACCGCCCACATTATATTGTTATCCTAAAACTACAACAAATTTAAAATGTAATGATGATGCTTCTTTTGTGCTTTCTTAGGGTGTATATTTAAATATACATTTGGTGCACCATAACCATATTTGGCTCAGTTCATACAGGAAATAGTATAATAGCATGTGGTTTGAAGCCTCTCTCCCCTCTTAGCCTTTTTAATTTTGCACTAAACTAAAATAAGGGACCCAATTATATCTAGAGGCTAGATGATAAGAAAAAGAAGATGCATTTTTGATTGCTTCTATTATCCTCATTTGTAAGTCGCTTTGGATAAAAGCGTCTGCTAAATGACTAAATGTAAATGTAAATGTAAGAAGAAGAAGAAGAAGAAGAAGAAGAAGAAGAAGAAACCTTTATTGGTGAGAATTCAATTCATTATTTTATTATCTATTTAATAAAGGTAATATTAGAAAAAATGGTTGCATTATAAATTAATTATTTAATAGTAACTTATAAGTCAAATAAGTTTAATAATAATTTAATTAAAAGGGTTACAATCAAACAATAACGACCTGAAGAGGTTAAATGTGAGTACAGACACAGTTAAGCCACTAAATCGCCTCTGGCTTGCTTAGTTGGGGACACTTCATTTCCAGCGATACCGTTGACTTGATTGCAAAGATACTATTTAAACTGAGCTGGATGTTGACATCACTGAATTCAATGATGAACTGTCTTTAACTGAAAAATTTGTGTTTACTATTGTCATTTTGCATTATTGACACACTATTTTCCTAATTAATGCTGTTCAGTTGCTTTGACACAATCTGTATTGTTAAAAGCGCTATATAAATAAAGGTGACTTGACGACTTGACTTGACTAAATGGTGACCTTCATTTGATAGAGAAAACAAAGTCAATTACATAACCGAATTCGACCTTTTTAACAACAACTCATGATTTTTTCTGTATTTCTGCACCCATAGCATACAACCAATACATGAATAAAAACATACACAACCGCATCTGTGTAGTGTACTTGAGTTCGGCCACTAGATGGAGACAAACACTCACAACATGAGAATCTCATGCGTGCCACTATTTAGATCATAGTATGTACTTTTTATTGGTTAGTTTTAATATGAATATTTTGTTTTATTATTTGTATATTACAGGTTTATAAACCAATCCACAGTAAACGTTAAGATCACACAGAAAAGATCAGATCACAACATTTGTATTATTGCTCTTCTTACTGGAATTTTCTTTCCGAGTTTTGAAAAGTTACATCATAGCTGGCTATATGATAGCCATTATATCTTAAAGTATCAAGGAAAATTTGACTCCTCGTGATTCGATTTCAGGGTGAAATATGATCCAGACAGGCTTTGTCAGATTCACTCATGCAAGTATTGCAGTAAGGTTTTTTTGTAGAGCTTAAAGCAGCCTAAGCAGGTAATATGATACTATAAACATAGTGCAGTACTAGAGTATTGCTCAGTGCAATGAATAAGTGGCACAAATGGATTATGCGTAACACATAATCCAAAATAAAATACTACTTTATTTCAAAAAGGCTGACAGCCCTCAAAAAAAAACTGCTGCTTTCTAAGTCCACAGCCAGGTCTTAATTTTATTTTATTTTATTTTATTTTATTTTATTTTATTTTATTTTTATTTTATTTTATTTTATTTTATTTTATTTTATTTTATTTTATTTTATTTTATTTTATTTTATTTTATTTTATTTTATAATTTTATTTTCAAAAAGACAGATTTGACAGAACTATAAGATATGTATATTTTACAGATTACAGATCTCTCAGTATTGTTAATAATAATGTGTAATTAATATTATGTATATTAAAATACATACATTTAATATACATACAACATAAAATAAACTTTCTGATTCTTTTATGTTTCTTTCTTTGATAATTAATAATAAGTAATAATTTATTCTCAACCCTCTGACTTATGGACAATATTGCTTGCCTAATTTCACTCATTCTGAATGAAGATTTTATTTCATCTTTTTGTCCCATTTTCCAAATCCCTGTAAAGACCTGTATTAATCATATTGGCAAACCTTCCCTTTTCAAAGAATGAAAGCGTGGACATGAGCTAATGTTTCAGTGTGCAGGAGGTGGGGGACAGTTAGACAGAAAGAGAATTAGAGGCAGGAATGTGCTGGAGTTCACAAACAATGTCAGATTGTATTACAGCCGCAGGGGCGTCACCCTGTGAGCGAGGTGCTGTGTGTGAGTGGGGTTAATCCACTGTTTATGAAACACACAGGGTGAATAGCCGGCCCGGTCACACTCAAACTCCACTGCTGTGTGATGTATGTTTGCTCTGTCACTTCATCTTAGAGAGAGCGAACGGCTAAATCAGTCGGAGGAAGAGAAGAGCGACCAAAAGGCTTTTTCTTTCTCTTTAACTGTGAGGACAGGTGAACAGGATCTTTAAGCCCCTTGATAAACAAGCAACTTTTGAAACAAAGCCCTGAGCAAATAAGAAGAGAGAGGTTTCAGAGAACACCTTTCGTCATGAATATTTTGAAAGGTGTTTAGGTCTAAGGCCGAGGCCCGGTGGTGTGGTTAGACCTCTTTTCGTGTCTCCGCCAGGACATATGGCCAGTGCACTCGGTTCCCATGTCTGAGTCTAGATTAAACCCTGAACCAGAGGTGTGTTAATCCCAAACAGCACCTTACATTGACAGAACTGGGGCTCTTTGATCAGACAAAGAGAAAGAGAGATTGAGTGGAGGAGGGGATAGAGAAGAGAAGAATGGGATAGAAAATAAAGGATCAATAATTCTTTTAAAAAGGTATTTTTTTTAATTAACATTTTTATTCAGCAAGGATGCATTTCATTGATCAAAAGTGACAGTTAAGACTTTAACATTGTTACAAAATATATCTATTTCAAATAAGTGCTTTTCATTTGAACGTTCTACTCATTAAAGCATCCTGAGAAAAGGTATCATGTGCTTTCCACAAAAATATTAAGCAGCACAACTGTTTTCAACATAATAAGAAAAAAGAAGTAATGATGCTTGAGTACCAAATCAGTATATTAGAATGATTTCTGAAGGATCATGTGAGACTGAAGACTGGAGTAATGATGCTGAAAATTCTGTTTTACCATCACCAGAATAAATTACATTTTAAAATATATTAAAATAATAAAAAAAAAACATTACTTTAAACAGTAATAATATTTCACAATATTACTGTTTTTACTGCACTGAAAAAAAATAGTGACGAAACTCAGAAAATTGCTCAGAAATTACTCCGAAATTGCTAACGAACAGTTTTTAATGTTCTTGAATGGTAGTGTATGCGAGTTAGTTTGTGTATGAAAGAAAATGTACAGGCAAGAGTCTGTTAAAAATATATATGCCTCTATGAAATATCGTCACTAATAGAGTGAATCATCAGTGAGGAGTGTTTGTTTTATAAGGCAGCAGAAATGAAGAGGGCTGTTGATTCAATAGCAGGAAACAGAGCCCTCAGTGAGTACAGACACGTCTATGAGGTCTGGCGTGAGAAACTCCTGTTCACTAAACACACATATTTACTAATGCCCATCAGCTTATATGCTATATATAGGCCTACAGTAAGCATGAATATATGATGAACAATGTGCTCCAAAAATCTCTATGTAGTGACATAGAAATGCATTAAATGTAATACAAATCTATCTGTTTGTCTACCTAGCTAGCTATCCACCTTATATTTCTCATAAGAGCGGGCGTGGCCATTTGTAAATTTAATGTGTCTGGCTTCTGGTGTCACCCGCTTCCAGCTATTTTTAGCTGTACAAAACACCTCGTTTTGAAGTAAATAATTTGATTACTGACGCCCATGTAAACGTAGTCATTGATAATAATAAGAAATGTTTTTTGAGTATCCACCTTGTTTTTCCTGTAAGAGCAGGCGTGGCCATTTGTAAATTGAATGTGACCCGCTTGCAGCTATTTTTAGCTGTACAAAACACCTAATTTTGCTGATTGATATTTCAAACTGGTGTGTCTTACCATATTATTTTAACGTATTATTATAATTATGAACACACTGGTTTGTAGTGCAAACCGTTTTACCGTTTACTGTCGTTATTTCCCTACAGCGGTTAATGAACCGGAAGTCTCGCACACATTGAGAGTAAACGGCTTACTTCCACGTTGAAAAATAAGGTGGATAGGTCAGGTTACAAATCAAGACTGACAGTGTGATGCTTGTTTTCCACTAGAGGGCAGCAAAGTCCAGAACAACACTGCTGACACACACACACACACACACGACCCTACCATTCTCTTTCCAAAACCCAGACATATGGATGAAATCGATTTATATTTGATGTGTCTATGTGTGTGTGTTTTCATATGTATATGTGCAAATTTTATATGTACATGTCAGAAATCATAAACGTGTTTTTGTTAATATCCTGCCTTGTCAGGTCCACTTTTACTCTCTCACAGTCACCCTGTTGAGTCTCTCTCTTAGCTTTAACATGAAAGGAGAACGTGTGATACACACACACACACACACACACATACATATGTGCTCAGGTTGGAGTCCATTAAAGTCATCGCCCTCTCTAGTAAACGTCCAGTGTGACAGCAAGGTCACAGAAGGTCAAATCTCCTCAATGCAGCTCATTTTGTCACAGAAGCAAACTTCTGCCTCTGACCCCCCGACAACTTTGAACTCTGACCTCATCTTCTTAGAACTCTCCCTCTCTCCCCTTTTTTTCTTTCTTTGTGAGCGAGCAAACAAAGCCATTCTCTAATCATTGTCTGACCGACGGGACAGGAGGTAGAAAGATATTATAATCCACTTAAAAGGGCTTTATTCATCCGTCATATGACCAAAACCATGGAGCTAAAGTGCAGTCTGCATTGTTGCATCATATTGGAAACTGCTATCTTGTCAGATTTACACAAGGACAGTTTTCAAATGTTAATAATAATTGATAATGCTAAAAAAAAAGGGCAAATATTCAACCTCTGGAATAAAAATGATCACAATTTGCTACACATTTTAATCATTTTACATATTGTCAATTTGTCATTGACTAAAATAGATAGATAGGTTTCTAATTGATTGTATACACTGTTACCCTTTATTCGTCAAAAAGTCAAACCAGGGAATCTGTCTAATTAATTAGGAACTAATTATTTTTTTCTCGAAAGCCAGAGCCACATTTAAACTCAGTGGGCCTCATCTATGAATCATGAGCAGCATTTCTGTGTATATTAATTGAATGTAATATTTTATATAAGAATGGTTTTACAAACAGTTTACACTAAAATACATTCTGCCCGTGTTTCATGAATGAGGCACAATGTCAATGTGATTTCAAAATAAAGATAAGTAAACACACAGCCAGCAGCCCAGATTTTTTGTCACTAATCAAAACTATCATTAATTATCTTCAAAAAAAAGAAAAAAGAAGGGGGAAAAAAGCATTAAAAGGAGGATTCACTTGAAATTTGCAACAACTAAAAACAGCCATCACTTTTATTTTCTGTCAAAAACGTGATGCGGTTTTCCATGCAATAGACAAGAGAGGAAAACTGCTCTTTCAGGTTTGTGAGTAAAAGGACATGGGAAAAGCAAAGATGGAAGAGTTTCATGCAGACACCCCTCTGAGTGGACCGGAAACAACCCCACTTTCCTGACACATCCAGGAAACATTGTATGGAAAAGAAAAGCTGGGAAAATGTGGCTGTCCAATGACCCATCATATATACATTTTACTATGCCATTTTGAATTGACAGTGACAGTCTGAGAGATGACAGCAAACAATAGAGTGAAGATGGGGTTGTGGAATTAGGAAATTACCCCCGCCAGACTCAGGTCTCGAGTTGCCCGCATATAAGTGCCAGCATGCAATGCATGAGAGAATATGCAACACCTGCCGCCAGGCCACATGCTGACCTCAGGGCTTCCTTGAATGCAAATGGTGGTCCTTGTAGCAACAGGTTTAGTGACATATTCTGTTTACATTAAATATTTACTTCGTATTCCTGTTCCTGCCATTTTTTCCTGCCGGGTTTTCTGGGATGGTAATCAAATGGTTCAGGTCATACTTATTTAAATCATTTTCAAAGTTTTTAAATTCCTTGTTTTATTGTTGTGATTATTTTTTTTCTTTTCTTTTATGTAAAGCACTTTGAATTACCATTGTGTATGAAATGTGCTATATAAATAAACTTGCCTTGCCTTGCCTCAAATCAATATTTAGCATCTAATTTTTTACTTATGTGGCAAGTAGCCGTGTAATAAGCGGGATAATGTACATCCAGCAGGTTGCTATCGCAGAATAAACCCCTTCAGGCTGATACAAGATACACCCTGTCGGGGTTTATTCTGAGATAACAACCGGCTGGATGTACATTATCCCTTACTTAAACAGTTAAAATATACACATAAACAAAAGCATTATAAATGCTTTTTTTATTTATTAATGCATGTGAATATTTTCTCTTGTATAACTATGACAAAACCGTGTGTGTTAGGGCTCTAAAACAATGTAGAAGTTACTGAGATCACATGAGAGATGTCTAATGACCAGTATCTTACAGACCAGTTTATCTGGCATCACACTTTACACATCAAATAGAGTTTTAAAAAATGCTCATAAATATCTGATAAACACCTCTCGCTTTTAAATTTAAAAGCTTTGATCTTAACCATCAGTAGTTTAAAGACACAGACAATCTATATGTTTCCCTCAAAGTTGGGGTCCAGTCAACAAAATCAGGTCAGCAAAGAGGTGCATAAGCGTTCACACAGATAACATTAACTCTGCACTTATTGATTGTGTTAAATATTTCTCTTTGAGTCTCATCTCATCCATATTTGAGGGTCGCAACCATCCATTGATCTACTTTTTCACATGCTTGTCTTGGCACTTCTCAATTCGTTATCATTATCTGACTGTTTAATGCAAGCAAAGAAGACAATGCTGCAGATCTGCAATGAACGACCTGGAAGAATGTCAAGCATTGGTTGCTGATACACTATCATGTGTTACGAGTACAGTGGGCAAACACAGAAATCTATTGCGCCTATAATGAGAGCTTTTAGGGTCATACACACACATACGGGTGGTGTGTGAACTGAGAAGAGCTGTCTCTCGCATGCCTGATTGTTATTGTGGGCCCTGCTGGTGCACCGTTGGGCTTCTGCATTAATGCCACAGCGACAGGAAGTTAGATATTGTGTGAAACTCTGCATGCATTTGAGTTACTGCAGAGAGAAAAAACACACAGGCGTTTTCTCACTCACTCAATGGGCTTTTAGCGGATTAAAGGACATTCTCTGCTTATCACAAACGGCAAAGCTATGAGAGCTGTGTACTTAAGTGTGTAATTTATTATTGTGTGTCTGAATACCTGGAGAGAATGACTCTCTTCACTTTAAGGTCAGGCCAAGTCTGATTTTAGGTATGTGTGTGTTTGAGACTTTCTCAAGAAGGTCAGCCATGAGAACCAAACTAATGCTGTAATGAACACAACAGGAACCAAGCAGATCCAGGCAGGAGGTTTAGATGCTGTTGGTTGTTAATGTCACCTATTTTGTATAATAATTGCGTGCAATGTGTACTACCGTAGTAATTGCCATTTATAAAAACAGTTCACCCAAGATTTGTTTGTTTTTTTGAAAGAAGTGTATTATGCTCACAAAGGCTGCATTTATTTAATCAAAAACATAGAAATAAATTGCAATATTGTGAAATATTATTACAATTTAAAATAACTGTTTTCATTTAAAAATGTCATTTATTCCTGTGATGCAAAGCTGAATTTTCAGCAGCCATACTTTAGTCTTTACTGTCACATGATCCTTCAGAAATCATCTATATTCACTATATAACTATCATCAATATTGAAAATGGTTGTGTTGCTTAATATTTTTTATGTAAACCATCAACTCTTTTGTTTTCAGGGTTCTTTGGTGAATAGAAAAGAACATTTAATTGAAATAAAAATCTTTTGTAACATTATAAATCTATTTACTGCCCCTTTTGATAAATTTAATGATTCGTCGCTGAATAAAAGTATTAATATCTTTAAAAAAAAAATTGACATCAGTATAAATTGTTATGAAAATATATAATAGCTTTGTGTGAAAAAAAACAGACCAATATTTTATCAATTTGAATGTTATTATTAAATAAAATCTTGCATTTCTGTCACTGATTCAAACTTGCAATGCATTTTTATTTTCTTTTAAGTTCAACTATTCTATTAGTTCACTATTCAACTATTAGTTCAACTAGTTCAGCTATTTTATTTTAGTTAAACTATTCCTGTTACAGAAATATTCCTGATATCAATTTGCACTGTTAAAGACTTGCAACAAAACGGTATTCAGTAGAATTTAAAAGCTGAAAAGTCAAACTTCTGGTATCCTTGCATGTATCATGTGAAAGTTATCAGATTTATTGACTTTACCAGAGATATTTGGAAATGCCTTTTACGTTTAAGTGTTACTAAGGAATTTAGTTTGGGTCTAAACATTAAATATTTTGTCTAAATATGACAAAAGCTAGTACAAAGTGCTGTCAATAGAGCGTAACGTGTTCTGAACCCTAAGCATTCCTCAAATTGCCTAGACCTCCCTGTTTCTTACAGTGCTTTATTGCTTTTCACACTTGCATCCCTCCGGCAATAGAGTGTGTAAGACTATTTGCCTTTTTCACCAATGCCTCAGTTAAAGTCTGCTGATATGTATTAGTGTTTGTGTGTAATCCAATCCCTTTCAGAAACTGTGTCCTTAAGTTATAACAACACATGATTGCACACTTCAGATTCCCTCTCCCCGTCTCTCATAAAAGAAAGGAGAGATGGGCTAACCCCATCATTAAACATCTCAGAGCCCGTCCTGACCCTAAACAAAACCCTGGAATGTTGTCCCACCGGCAGTAATGCTCAGGAACGAGGGGGAGGAAAGGAAAAGAACGAGAGAATGAAAGTGTGAATCTCCTTTCTTCTGACCCTCCTGCCAAGCAAAGAGGGTGTGAAATAAAAGGAGAGAAGGAATCGAGGGGCAGAGCAATAGGCCGCTTGTCTGCGCGTGAGAAACGCATTGTAGCGACACGGCTCCTGGCTAGCATTGCTAATCACAGGAATGACCGGAATGAGACGAACTGCTCAACATAAAAGAACACACGGCCCACAGTTCATTTAGACCCACAGGCAACCCTCGGGGAACCGCAAACACATCAGTATATCTACATATCTCAATCGAAACCATATTATGCTATTGTGTTACTAAAAATGCACTTTAAATGAACAACACAGTAGTTTCACTTTTTTCAGTGTACAGCATGAACTTTGTATGACGCATTTGACCACCCTAGAACTGTTCCAGCGACATTACTAAAGCCAGTTAGCTAAAAGGAGAGAAGGAATCGAGGGGCAGAGCAATAGGCCGCTTGTCTGCGCGTGAGAAACGCATTGTAGCGACACGGCTCCTGGCTAGCATTGCTAATCACAGGAATGACCGGAATGAGACGAACTGCTCAACATAAAAGAACACACGGCCCACAGTTCATTTAGACCCACAGGCAACCCTCGGGGAACCGCAAACACATCAGTATATCTACATATCTCAATCGAAACCATATTATGCTATTGTGTTACATTATTTGATGACCCACATGTCGAAGTAACTAAATGTCTGCTACAGCATGAACTTTGTATGACGCATTTGACCACCCTAGAACTGTTCCAGCGATATTACTAAAGCCAGTTAGCTTTATTTTTAAATAAATAAATTAAGAAATTACTGAACGGCGCCCCCTGGAGTCACATATTTTAGTAACATGAGTGGCACAGTTTACGAAACCAGCATTAATCTAACAGTCCCGGGGCTGCTTTAGTCAATGAATACTGTTAAAAATGTATATGCCAGAACTAAACTACTCCACACACTGCCTGTATATGTGTAATTCAGTGTGTCTCTCTCCATCTGCAATCCCATCATGCTATTATGGGTGAGTGTGTGTCTGAAATAATCATAGAGAACGTAGAAATTAATCAATTAAATGAATATCTTTAAGCTGCTGCTGGAATATATACATATATATATATATATACAAATCAGCATATTAGAATGATTTCTGAAAGATCATGTGACACTGAATACTGGAGTATCTGCTAAATTCAGCTTTGATATCACAGGAATAAATTACATTTTAAAATAGAAAACTTACTACTACTAAGTTACTTGAAATTGTAACACTATTTTACAATATTACTGCTCGTACTGTATATTTAATCAAATAAACGCAGTCTTGGTGAGCAGAAGAGACCTTTCAAAAACATAAAAAAAATATTTCTGACTATTGAACGATAGTATATTAGGTTACAGTAATAAGAAATACTGCAATCGCAAGATATACAGTGACAATGTGAAATATATAGCAGTGTTTTTTTGTTTGTTTTTTATTTGTGGAAACAGGCTAATTAAAAGCTAATCAACTTTGAGTTGCAGTTCATAATGTTTGGCAAAGACCTAATAATTATTGTGTTACCAATAATTGTTTTTTAGCACAAATATATCTGGTAATCTTAAAACAACACTTGTGTGGGGGGTTCTTTATCTGTGAGGCCTGGGGGAAGGGTTGTGTTTCATGACAACAAAGTGAAGTATATCACTCCACCTGCCCTTACATCAGCCCTCAGGAAACTGTGTGTGTGTGTGTGTGTGTGTGTGTGTGTGTGTGTGTGTGATCTATGCCTAATCTGATTTCACTATTAAAACGCACATTCTCTCATACCCGTGTCACGACCTTGCAAATATTTACAACCAGCACAATACGGTCCATCTGTTGCATGTGCATTTGATCTGATATCGCTCTATCAGAACTTGCAAGCTGAAGATTAAGAAATCTCTCTTTTGTCAGAAGATCTCAGGAATTGTTTCTGGGTGTGTAAAGTTTATACTCTGAAACAAATGCAGACATAAACAATGAATGTTTTATGCATTTGACATATTCAGAAATCACATAAATATGTATTACAATGTCAAAAAGAGCGCCAAAGACACAAATCAGAAGAAAAAGGATGCTGGTTTAAAAAAAAGGAGTCCATTGTTTCTATATTTTCTTCTATAACTGCCAGTTCAGACAAACTACGATCTGAAGCACTGTCATCACATTCGTTTCATTGTTTTAAACGGTTTAACTCACATGCACGTTGCCAAACTCATATTTGTGTATGATTTGAACTATATGATACTATTTGATACAGATGTAAGATGCTGAAGCAGTGTAACCGCATATTCATAAGCCAAATCAAACACGTGGCATTATATTAATGACTGTTTTCGTTCAACACCTGCTCTGTGTATTTATCCACCGTATTTGTCTAATTTTCCTTCCTCCTGCCAGCGAGGCTCATGTAGCTCTCTGTCATCCCTCGTTCACATGAGAGAGGAAAGCTAGAGCTTTCAATCCCACGCTACACAGGAGAAAAATAACAAAATGAGAGTTGAATAACAAGAGTCAGGATATACCGTCGCTCCCAGACATACGCTAATTCATTACAGAGAAACAAAACATAGCGTTAGCGTGCTTTCACGAGCGCTCAGTTTCTCACACTAATGCAGACACAAGGTGACTGAGACGTAACAAAGAATGGATGAACGAACATAAGAGACAGGCTAATTAGCTCATTCACATGTTAGCCTAGCATATGACCAATTATAGTGTTTGAATAGTGAGGGAATTGAAAGAGACAAACTATATATAAAAGTGGATGGGTGAGTAGAAGAAAGAAAGAGGGAACAAGGGAAAGTGAGCTGATTGAGAGGAGGTGGGGGATGGAGAAAAAAGGAGATGAAAGGCTAAAGGAAGAGAGAGGGGGTCAAGAAAATAGTGCGGTAAGAGTGCTGATCCTAGATTAGGTCATGTCATCCTTATTAGCTAGAGAAAAAAGAGAAAAGAAAACAAGGGTGAGTGGACGACGGAACAAAAAAAGAGTAATCGGTTCTCAGGGTTTAATCCCAGTGAACAAGTGAGAGGTAACGTCATAATGGCAGTGGGATGAATGCTGCAGAGATCGGCCGTAATTTTCAGAAAGAGTCTGAACACTTTGCCAGGGTGTTTAAACGCGTGTGTCTGCACGCTTACGAGCATGCTAAAGTTTAACCTGAGGTGAAAGTTACCGGTAGCAGCACTCTGCTGTTTTGACCTATTTAAGATAACCAGTGCAGCAGATAACACACACACACACACACACACAGCTGATAACATCTTGGGATGGGATTAGTGACAATGAGTGTAGATTTGGGGGTGAGAGGGGAGGTCGAGGGGCAGTTTAGCAGGGGATGGGGTGTTGTCTTTGTCTGTATGCGTGTGTGTGTGTGTGTGTGTGTGTTTGTTATCTTTGTAAGAAAAAGGCCTTTGTCTATGTCTTGCCCGTGCCTACACTGAGCTCACATGTGGACAATTATATTGGAAAGACATCACAGTGATCAATATAGTATTCACAATACTTACTATATTAGACCTAAAGAAACACGTATGTACACATTACACGTTAAATTTATGAAAATTCCTTCAACATTATTCTTTTAGGTATAATTTTTCTGTATTATTTTTCCACTATCCCAGATTTCCAGTCTTAAAATATGAAAATTCATCATATAAGTGTGAATTATCATCTTTAAATAAACATGATATACATTTTCACACAAATTAAAACGGTCCACAGGAGTCATTTTCACGGCCAACAATTTGTCATAATTTTCATGCATCAAAAAAATGCTTGAAATGTAATTTCCCTTTCAGCCATTTCCATCATTTTCATAATGTTAGTAAACACAATACATAATTTAGGATGTGGTTAAATTGACAGTGTGGAAATGTTTCAGAAAAATTTGCGTTCATTTCAATCCAATCAATTTCAATCCAAACATTTAGATCCACTAAAAACTAATGAGATGGCATTTGAATCCCAAAGGTAAAGCGGAGGATGATGCGGGGTGGGAGCCAAAAAAAAAAACATTTACAAAATTACTTTTTTTTTTAAGTTACTCTGAGATGCTTGAATTTCCCATGTTGGACACTGTTATTAAACAAATTAAATTGTGAGAGTGTAAAAAAAAATGTTTTAAGAGAGTTTATTTCCTAAAATTCCAAATGCCCATAGTTGTTGAAACACCCATATATACACCCAATATACATTGAACTAGGGTTAGCCTGGGAAAGCGTGCTTGTGTGTAGGTGTGTGTATAGTGGCTCTTTGTGTTTTTGTCCCAGGCTGTAGAAAGCTACAGAGGCAGATCTCCACTGATAACAGGAGCCAGCACAGGAAACAACACAATAGCAGGAGACTGAGACAGACCCTGTAAGCAAAGAACTTTAAGAGAAGGACATTATTACATAAAAAAAAAATAAAGGTTTGTGAATATCAACTGGCTAAAAACAATAATAAAAAAACATGAATATTTGTGTTGATTTGAAAATAAGAACCATTTTGGGGAAGTCAATAGAATGAGAAGAAAATGCGCAAGAATTTTGGTGATTCAATTATTGACATATGCATATGTAATTCCATGTAGCAAAAGTACTACTTATGGACTGAATTTTGTATTGTCTTCATAAGCTGGACATAAATAAATATTTAAAACATGTCCCCATTCCTTTAGTCTCTCATGAGAGTCAAACACATCAATTTGCACTCAAAAAAGCACGAACAGAGAACTGAAGTGTGCAGAGAGAGAAAACGGCTCCTTTATTTTAACTTCTAAGCAGTTTCACCGCAAATTGAAGCGTGAAGACGACAGCACAATTAGCAGGCACAGAAGGAGGGATGGGAATGAACTTGTGAAAAGCCTCTCGAAAGAAAGGCAAAAGGATACAACTTATTTGGCGCACTCTTAGCCTCTCGAATCCCACCACCAAACTCTACGTGAGCGCAGACCTCGCGAAACATTTCAATCCAATAAAAACTAATGAGACGGCATTTGAATCCCAAAGGCAGAGCGGAGGAGGACAGGGGGAAAAAGAGACGACAGAAAGAGAGGAAGGTCCTGGAGTGAGGGTCTGCCCCCTGCAGATCATGCCATTCTACCTCTCGCCCCCTTTTTCTCGCCCGCTTTTCTCTTCCATTGAGCTCGGTGGACCTCGCCGTCTCTCATTTGGATCTTTTCTTTCCTTTGCTCTTTCTTTGCGTGCCTAATCTGCCGAGGAGCTGAGAAATACACTCATTAGCGGGAGGGAGAGAAAGAGAGTGGAGAACATATGGCTTTGACTTGCGATCATTCTAAAAATCTCTTGTCTTTCGGCGGTTAAATAGTTTGTCTGTTTATCGGCCTTCTCAGAGAGAGGAGCATATCTGAGAGCATCACAGAGAAGAAACTGTTTAAAAATTAAACACGCTTGAAGGAGAGCCACAACAATGACCCCAGAGCACTTCAGAACAAAGTCTTCCCGAGGGAAAGAAAAGCGTTTGTGATTTTCTGTCTCGCAGAAGGAGAAAGGGGGGGGAAGCGAGGAAGAGTAATGTGTATGCCACCTGTAAATGTTTCTCTGACCACTAACATTATCAGGTTTCACTTGAAGTCTCCGGCTGATCCGGCGGATCCTTTGAACGAGGGAAAAAAGCGTCTGCCCAAGGGTCTGTCCCCTTGATTTCCTCTCTGTTTTTTCTTTCTTTCTCTCTTTCTTTCCTTTCTTCTCCTTCACTTTAACTATTTTCAAACAAGGTGAGAGAGTCAGTGTTAACGCATCTGAACTCCAGTGCTGTCAAAGGTTAACACACACACACACACCTGAAGAAAAAGCTTTTAGCACAGGTATAGGGAAGGCGTTCCCATGAGGCCTTTCTGCAGCAGCTGCTGGTTAACAGTGTTGTGACATGTGAGCACAAAAGAGGAATCTCAACTTTAACCTGCAGACAACAAAAACCAGAGGGATGGATTACAGACAGGACCAAGATAAATATTTCACTTCTGAAAGAACTTTACTGCTAATGCTGGTACGTTGTCAATCAAGTGGAAGTCTGGAGCAGTGAGGAGCCATTTATGCCACAGATTTATATTTTATTATTTATCATGTTGCTCATTATCTTCTCAGATGTTTGATACTGTATATATATATATATATATGTATATAATGCATATATGTGTGTGTGTGTGTGTGTGCGTGTGCGTGCGTGCGTGTTGATTGAATTGGATGGATTTTTGATGGAAAAGTAGCCAGTTGCCCAGAAAAGCAGCCAAGTGCCCAGTGACATTTAAAAAGTATCCCAGAATTCAACTCATGGAGTTGATTAAATTAATAAACAAAGCATGCAGCTGTAATGTATAGGCAAAGGTGGCAGTTTTGAAGAAGCTAAAATATTCAAATTTTATCACATATATTTAAAATAAAGAATGAGTATGACCCATAGCATAGTGGAAAGTGTACCATGTAAATCTTACATTTTAACACAGTCCCCTATTTCCTTTACCTTTCTGCCTCCACTGTATGACAAAAAAAGCCCATGATAATAATAATAATAATAATAATAATAACTGCATTCAATCATTATTTTATTACTTTTATTTTAATTAAAAATTATTTTCTTATTTATAATAACCATGGTCTTATAAGCAAGCAAACAAATAAATAAATGGGTACAGTTCAGAATTAATTTTTGTAAAAACAGACGCTGAGGTGTTTCTGGAATGTGTGATTCTGATTCCTGAGCTCGGTGTGATCTGAGCACAGACATGGCAGAGCGCTGTAGGTTATTTGAAATGATGTGAGGTTCACAAAAGTCTCATGGCTATAAACAGCCCGTCTGCCAGCCAGCAAAGCTAAATGCAGCACTTTTACTGTATACATGTAAACTTAATATCACTGAAGTATTAAAGAGACGAAGCAACACATTTTTTTTTTTAATTAAATAAAAAAATGTCAAATTAAATTAAATTTCTCAACACAATGGTGCATGAAATCAAGAAGTTTTGGGCCTAAACGTTCAGTATTTTTGCTGAAAACTAGAACTTTATACTTTATATTTGGCCATCCTTATGTTATGTCTTTTTGAAAAAAAAAAAAAAAAAAAAAAAAAAAAGAAACATCACTCCAATTCATTCATCATTGTTGTAGCTTTGAATAAGTATCCCATGATCCTCTTTGGTGGGTGTGCCTTAAGAGCAGTGTTCCACACCAGTGGACGTTCACTCTACCATGCAGGGGCTGATGGGTAAATGACTTCCTCTACTAATCCCTTCAGAGATAGAAACAAGAATTCCACCTTTATTCCTCTTCTTCTTTCTTTTTGACTATTTCTATTTGTAATTCCAGTCTAGTCTGGGTGTAATTCCAGTTCATTTTCTTTCCTTCACATGCAAACACCAAATTTAATTTTATAGATATGTTCAAATTATTTTCCATTTCGGAGCATCCCGCAATGAAATTAACAATATTTACAGATACATATGAGACAAACACATTAGTTCAATCTCACAGACTGAACCCTATAGGACATTCATTGTGATTAAACCTTAAAAACTCATGTCATGCAGCTCAGAGCTCAATTTATTGCACTTAACCATCTCTACAAGCACCTTTCTTTCCACTCCCTGCTGCCCCGAGCCTGGAAGAGTCCTAACTGAGTGCTAAAATATTAACAGACTGTGGCTCATTAAAATTATGTTGTGTGTTTCACTAATAGAGACCTTTTGTTCTTTTGGATTGACAAAAAATATATTATCAAAAATATTAGACAGCACAACTGTTTTCAACATTGATAATAATAAGAAAAGTTTCATAAGCACAAAATCAGCATATAAAAGAATGATTTCTGAAGGATAATGTGACACTGAAGACTGAGTAATGGCTGCTGAAAATTCAACTTTGCCATCACAGGAATAAATCACATTTTAAAATTTGTGAAAATAGAAAACATTTCATTTAGATTGTAATACTATTTTACAATATTACTATTTTTACTGTATTTTTGATCAGATAAATACAGCTTTGTGAACAAAAGAAACTTCTTTCACTAAAAACTCTTACCGACCCCGCAGTCATTTTTTAAAGAAGTTAAACTCCCAGAAACCACACACACACACACAAGGAGTGGAGTATAAGCTCTACTGATTAATTTAATCAATGGCGAGTGCTCTCCTCTATCTCTCCATCTGTCCTTCTATTTTTTTCCCTCCTCCACTTCACACCTGGAAACCCCTTCCCTCTCTCTCACCTGCTAACAAGAGTTATTTCAGGTTCATTAATCTCTGTGACCTCCTGAGGAGACATCGTAAACACACAGATGTGTGTGTCACCTGGCAGCAATGCGTGAGTTGTCTTTTCTGTGTCCACATTACCCAACAAACCCCTGGGACAAAGGCACTTCCGAGCAGGCCTCTAAAGCCATTTACACCCCTGATTCTGCCAATCCATTCAAAACAAGACTATATGCTGATGTAAACAAGGCCCAACATATTAAGATTTCTCCACATCTGCAGGGAGTCAGTACCACTTTTGACCATAGTATGCTTGCAGTTTGATGAAAACTGCTTATTCTTCTGTCAACCACACAATAAATCATACAATTTGTGGGTCACATGCAGCTTTAAAAGAATACAGCAACTCATTCTGTTGTGGTTTAAGCTATTCTAAAATGTGAAAAAAATAATTCAATAAAAGTAGCAAGACAAATATTCATTATAAATACACTTATTTTATTCAATACTTAATATCTATAAGAAATTAGTGATTAAACAATATGTGGTATGCATTTTATAGGTCTAATTGTTATTGTGCTGTTAGCTTAGCAACATGCTAACTACAAACTCTCTCAACTGTCCTGTTTAAAGTGCTATTTTGTGGTTCATTAAGTTGTTGCCAAAGTATAATTAACAAATTGTCACTTACAAGGCTCCATGAAGGTTGTAAAGCTGCCTACATAGGCAGCAAACAGCAGGCTCACTAGGATTTGGAGCACAGCTAATGTCTTCCAGGATTCCCTGTTGGCTAAATCTATTGTTGTTTAGATGCATTAATGTCTTAACGGCTTAGCGTTAAACAGCCATGTACAACGGTTAAGACAATAAACATTAATAGAAGTCAATCTCCTACTCACACAACAAGACACTGTTAACACCTCAAGGCTGAGGATGCCTATCAATATAAAGTAAAACATCCAGACAGTCCTTTAACATACTTCATAACTGGGCCAAAGAAAACATTTACCCAACAAATACCTTCAAACCTTAAACTGTGAGCAGCAAAACAGCAGCCGGTTCTCATGTAACCTGCTTTAGAATGGATGATTCCGGTAGATTATGAAATCTGTGAACTTTTTCCCACTAGAACAATAGTAAGCGGCGTAGCGGAGTGGACACCAGCTCAAACTCTCACCAGCAAAATATGGCTGACCTGAAGAAAGCACAACAGCCCAGTGGGAACCAGACATGATTTCACCTCACAGCCCGGCAAATAAACACAATCGGGCAAGAAAAACAAGAAAGATAAAGTACAGAAACGAGTGAATGCCATGCACATAAAGCACTTGTTTGTACCTATCAAACATTGTGTGTTTGTCTGAGGGTGAGTGTGTGTACCAATCTGGACACCATGTGTCTTTTTGTGTGTGTAAAGCGGTAGACGGCGGGACCGGACGTTTGCATAGCGATCCTCACGAATGTTATTTCAGGTCACTGGGTATGATTAATGTCACGTCAACATCACCATCGCACTGGCATTAATTTGAAAGAACCTGGTAGTTTTGCAAACTGAGAAGCCCACTGGGGTCATTCATGTTTTCCACCCAGTCCATTAACTAAGACCTGTTATACCATATTACACATCCGATTTTTCTAAACCGAAGATTAGAGGATAAACTGAACCCACTGGGAACCGTATGTCAGAAAAGGTCAGTGAGCTCAGCGCGTGTGTTTGTGCTTGTTTGTGAGAAAGGAAGAGACTGAGACAGAAAGAGTGTGATCAGGCATGAGAGAGTATGCCAAGTGTCACAATTAGAGGATCAAACTGAACTCTATCAAATGACCTCAGGGGTCAAGGGTTAATGTGGATGTTCAGTAGTGTGTGTGCGTGTGTTTAAACAGGAACAAAGAGAGAGAAAAGGAGAGAGACATAAATTTAGTTCCAAAACTTAGTAGGCTGCCTACCTAGATGCTGGTTGCATTAAAGGTGTAGACTAGTCTTTAAAGTTAGTCAGCTTTTTTTTTTTTTAATTCAGTTACATAAAAATGTAGATTAGTCTAAATTGAATCCAGAAAATAAGACTGATTAACCTTGGGGTTAACTGCTAGTTGGTCAGACTAGTTCTCAAGACACTGTCTTAACATAAAGGCTAAGTTTATGCAACCGGCCCTTTCAGATTTTTTAAATCACAGATGTTTTCCCTATACAAAGGCTGTTTGAAAAGGTTGCCAACAACATTATTCTTCCTTCTGAAATAACTTAAGTAAGTTAAGTAAAAGAATTTAAGTTAAGAAACATTACATTCATTACACACAAACATATTACAAACATAAATGCTCCTCAGCCTTTTGGAATACTTGATTCAGATTTGGCAGTTGTGGCATTCTGCAGTCTCTTTATTGTACAACTGATATTTCATGTCCTCTGTAATATATTTTCACACACAGACACACACACAAACGCATGTTTGTTTCTGTGAATTGTGGGGACTTTCCATAGACTTCTATTACTTTTATACTGACCAAACGATATTTTCTATCCCCTAAACCTACCCCTTAAACCTGTTTGCATTTTTACACTTTCAGATAAACATCCTTTACTATTTTTAATATTTGTTTTCCCCTCGTGGGGACCGCAGGCTGGTCTTATGTAGCATAAGCAAGTACACACACACACACACACACACACGCCTCTCTCTCCAAGTGGCGGAAAAATAAATAAAAAAAAGAATACAAATATATTTACACAAAAATGGGCAAAATAAGAGGAAATAAGTAATTCTCTTAAGTATACACACATTTAAATATTTTAATATCTTTTATATTATTTATATATTTATTATATTTATGT
>NW_015555736.1:56489-57304 GCF_001515605.1 Sinocyclocheilus anshuiensis | reverse complement strand
CTATTTTTCATATTTTGTAATATGTTTAAATAATATATATATGTATATATATATATATATATATATATATATATATTACATATAAAATAAATAAATATATATATTAAATATAAATAATAAATATATTTTAAAAATATGCCACAAAAAATTGGCACTCTCAAAAATCCACATAAAGCTCCACAGATTTCCACACTACTCATTCCCAAAAAATATATACATTACTCGATCATTGGTGTTTCATTTTTATAATACTTTGTATAATCAGATTATGTTTTCTTTCAACATTAAGAGCTCTCACATTTTAATTTAACAATTGTTTTTACCATGATTAAACACATCTCCAAAATTTTTTTTTTGCCTATTTTTGGAGTTCCATTTCAGTTATGATCCTTAGAACTTTGAGACCTTAGAAGGGAGTTGCCCATGTAGATAGAAGACAGCAAGGCCGTTCAGTTGAGGAAAAGAGCTAGAGAGAGTGAGAGAGACAGGTATTGAGAGAGAGAGATAGAAGTAGCGATACGACTTTGGGAACTGCTCTCCATGTTAGCATGAAACAGGATTTTCTGCTGTGAATCTCATTTAAACAGAACGACTCCAAGCCCTCATATTTCCTTAATCGGATGAATCAGTCTTAATCAAAAAGGCTGTTTTGTGTTGCTGGTGTCCCCAAGTGCCGATTAAAATCTGTAACGGTGCTGTTGTGCTTTTAAAAACAGATGATCTTGCTATGATTAGGTTTGGTTTGTTATGTTAGAGGCCACAGCTTAACCTGTGGATGTTACCACTCAGCAGTCAAACCTTGATCTCTCTTTCCC
>NW_015555736.1:48285-56075 GCF_001515605.1 Sinocyclocheilus anshuiensis | reverse complement strand
GTGTGTTTGAGTGTGTGTGTGTGTGTGTGTGTGTGTGTGTGTGTGGAAGCCATTGTAACCTCCAGATGTTTCCAAACCCACCCAGAGAAAGAGAATTAAGCAGAGGGCAATAAATCTGTGCAGTAAAATTGTGTGTTAATTTGCACTAGTGTGAGGCCTGTATGGATTATGACGTGAACACACACACAAACACACTTTACATCCTTGTTAAAGCTCTCTGCAGTGCCGTGTTACACTGTTTTTGTGACTTTTAGTTGTTGTTGTTTTTTTTCTCTGTTCAACCAAAAATGAAGGAAAGAGTTAAATAAAGAGGGTTGAATATCGGTTCTTACCAGCATTTTTTAAGTTTGCAGTTTGTTACCCTAGTAAAAAAACTAAACAAATCCTATGCCATAATTTACTTAAAATGCATTTATTTCATACTAAGTAAGCTTCAAATCATTAACATTTATTGACATATAAATTAATACTGATATAAAATTATAATTAAACTTCTTATAGAGTATTTCTTTATTGTACAATGCACATTTCTTAATATTATGCCTAAAATGTGTTTTAATATCACTATTAATAAGGATTGATGTACTGTATAAGGTATGATCTCTGTATAATATCAGTCTTTAAATGCAAGATATTTCAAGTGTACATGAAGTATACTTGCAATAGTTCCATAGCAAAATTAAATATACTTAATTATTATGTTTAGTTGGACTTCAGCACTACTTTTCCGCACAGTTAAAATGCATTGAGTACAAAATTAGTTGTTCCAATTTAGCAGACTTTAAGTTATACCAGAAGTATTGCAGGGTATTTTTTTAAAGCACATAAATATGCACGTGTATTTGTAGTATACTTAGCACAAATATACTTTAGTATATATTTTTTTCACTAGTGTAGTCTAATCAGTTCTCAGTTTTCTGACAAATTGCTCTGTAATTTAACTCAGCAAATTACTAGCTACTACTCTATCTGTATTATATGCTAAGTGTAACTTTCATCTTCAGTAGCTATTATTTTGCATAATTTACTGTAGGTTTAATCAACTTAGCTGAATCATTATTTTTATGAAATCTCAATCCAGCTGATAAGTGGTTACTATTTATGTTCATATAAAGGCTATACAGGCTTCTTGTTAGTTTTCTGACAGCTCCCATAAATATGCTCTTGTCTTTCTAATGCCATCTGATGATGCATATTTCACCTCTATTGTTTAGATTCCTGGATGTAATGGTGCGGCGAGAGATAATTAGGGATGTATGTGGTTCTGCTTGGCTAAATCGGTTTGTCCAAAACACATCC
The DNA here is from genome assembly GCF_001515605.1 of Sinocyclocheilus anshuiensis. NCBI lineage: Eukaryota > Metazoa > Chordata > Actinopteri > Cypriniformes > Cyprinidae > Sinocyclocheilus > Sinocyclocheilus anshuiensis. Next base: position 54,776 of record NW_015555736.1, on the reverse strand, counting down.
TTTATCATATTAGTGAGAGCGCTCTTCCGTTGAGTAGCTGGACATTCCACTCTAATGAAATACTCTACGCCCTTTCACAAGATATTAAAGTTTATGGTCATAATAATCCGTGAGAAAGCAGGAGGGCAAATTCAGAGATTAATTTCAGTAGCACTTTCTATGAAGCCAGTATGTGTAATAAAAAAAAAGAAAGAAAAAACAATTCTGTCATTATTTACTCACCCTTAAGTCATTCCAAACCTGCTGTTTTTGTACATAGTCAATGAAAGTAAATAGGGTTTGATAGTGTTTTTTTTTATTTTATTATTATATTTTAATTTTAAATTATTTAAATTTTATTTTATTCATTCAAATGCATTGCAATGCGTTCAAAGTATTAAAGCACGTCACCAACAACAAATTTTAGTGTCATATCATGTGTTAACTTGCATTACAGGTTTTACAGGTTTTATACTAAGTAATTATAAATTATTACATTGTGGGTTTGTGATATGTATTAAAGGCATTGTGAATATCTCTGCATCATATACACAGACTTACAGAAAACGTGAAGTGCTTGTCTCTGTATGCGAGGTTCCTACTCTGTATGCGAGGTTCCTATAGTGTAACAGGACCCCAGACTTTGTCTAATCCGTCATTACTCGTAAATCCAAAAACAGGCTGGCCCATCGGAGGACTCACAGAAGTGATTTGTAGCAATATTATTTTAAACATAAGTCATTTGTGGCGAGAGGCGAGCTGAAGACAAGGGTTTATAATTTGTAACGTTCAGCATTTTTCCCGTGGTTTTTAAAAGCACTGGGCTTCCACTTGTATATCTTTGCCTGGCCAGCAATATCCCTACGTAATTTAAAAACAACAGTGTCTGAGAGCCGCCGGGCAGAAAGGATCAGCAAGTCAAACAAAGCCTTGAGCCCTCAGTGCCCCCTCGAACCTGTTCTTATTCAAACAGCCATTAGCATTTCCGCAGTGGTAATGATTGGAGCAGAAAAAACACCACGGAAAAACTCATGGCTCACATCCCACACACACTTACTTAACTATCTATATGGAGACATACCAGTGACTTCTATAGCAGATTTTTGACATATTTATGTGTTAATAAAGACATTATTTTGTCTCCTTAAAGAATATTTTTAACTATTTTCGCTTTTTGAGATGTTCCCAAAACTCTTTTTTCAGATATAGCCACCTCCGGAGAGAAATTTTGTCCTCAAAGTACACCAAAATAAATCTCTAAATAAAGCATCTGCTAAATGAATAAACGTAAAGGGCGAAGTTAGAAACACACCCACACTAATATACATCCTTTCTCGTGTGGGTAATGGTTTCTGCCTGTGTGGAGTATAGACGGTGTTCTTAGAGTTCATCAAGCCTTTGGAAAAGGAACGGGATATTACTATTTGATTTAGAAACGGACATGCTTAGAGTTCATCAAGCCTTTGGAAAAGGAACGGGATATTACTATTTGATTTAGAAACGGACATGCTTAGAGTTCATCAAGCCTTTGGAAAAGGAACGGGATATTACTATTTGATTTAGAAACGGACATGGCAAATCTACTCAACAGAAACTCTCATGACTAAGGCGTAACCACCCTAATAACCCTTTGAAATTAACTGTATCTGAAATTTGCTATGGCCCAGCTCCAGCATAGCTCTCCAGACAAGTCTAGACCTTCTGCAGTTTATAAACCCGACAACAGGTGTCACTGCTAATGTAGGTCTCTGAACCCAAAACAGGGTTGATGCTTCACAGGACAAAACTTTAAAATTGTATACTTAATTCCAAGATTGCCTTCTGTGGGAGTAGCATAACATTCACTGCTCGGATTGATGTAGCGTCCACAGACACATTACTAAGGGTTATTACCTTAAGGCAAGTGTTTTAGTATTGGCTATTATATAGGACATTGACTTTACACATCCAGGAACAGAAAACAGTTCCAAATGACCTGTAAGACTACAGACAGAAAACACTAACACTCGTGTGCTCCAAATATACATTTCTTCATCAGTTGGCAGCTCTTAGGTCAGCCATTTGTTGTTGAGCTGTCTTCAGATGTCACTTTCTAATTATTACAGTGTCTGTTTTCACACTTAAGCCTTGCAGAGGTGATTGATGTACACTAGAGTGTGGGAAACTAATTAGGAGTTCACGGCCGTGTGTCTGTGTGTAGTGAACTTTAAAGTCCTCCTACCTTTAATAAAACATTCAAAATAAGACGAGATCTGTTCAAACCCTAATAAGCAGCCTCATTGCTTATGTATACATAGGCATCTTCCTTCAAAAACAGCCTCCTAAATGAATCGAAACTTCATGAAAAAAGTGATTCACAGTAGATTCCAATAGAGTTTGATGTAGCATGTTACTAATGACATGATAAAAATACACAGTGCACACAAACATTGGGTGAATTTAGGGATGCACAACATCAGCACTATGCGAGTTTGCTTCGACATTAGCGTTTTTGGCTTTTCATTTATTTTACTTCGTTTTTTTTTTTGTTGTTGTTTTGTTTTGAGAGAGAGAGAATTATTGCATTGGTCAATACTGGGTATTTTATTGTAGAAGCACAATTATTGTCACTGCTTTTCCATTTAGATTTTTGTCATCATCTAATGTTCACTTAAAGCTCATCTTTAAAAATACTATACATTTGAATCTTTAGCAAATGTCAAAATAAATATCCATTTTTATACTGCTCATTATAATTCTATGATGCCTATTCACTTATAAAATTATACATTTACTTATAAATTTGATTTTAGTTTTTCAAGTTTCATTTAGACAAAATGATAAAGAAATTATTAATACACACAACTCCAGCCCATCAGTTAACTTCTCGTAAAGCAAAAAGCTGTGTTTTTGTAATAAACAAATGTATTAAGACATTTTAAGTTTAAACCACTGCTTCTGGCTAAAATATGAGTCCGCTATCCATAATATTGCTTTCTTTAGTGGGAAATTTGTCTCGACTGAATCAGGAGAGAATTGGGATGGACTTTTTCACAGACCATAAACTTATATTTTGACCAGAAGTGACAGTTTATGGTTAATTAAAGCATTGTAATGATGGATTTATTTCTTACAAACACTCATTTTGTCACTTCACAAGATGTTAATTGATTGACTGTAGTCATGTGGATTATTGTGATGATTTAGCAGCTGTTTGGACTCTCATTCTGATGGCACCCATTCACTGCAATGCTAAAGCAAGTGACATAAAACAAAATTTCTCCAAATCTGTTCTGATGAAGAAACAAACTCATCTACATGGCCTGAGGGAGAGTACATTTCCAGCAAATATTCATTTTTGGGTAAACTATTCCTATAAAATGCTGTCTAGGTAAGCAGCTCACTAGGTTTTGGAGTAGAGCTACAATACAGCAAGACACACAATAAATCATGGTTATACACATGGGGAACTCAAACTGACATTTTGCAAAGACTAAATGAAACGCTGCATGGACATATGCTCAAAGGAATCAATAGGAACATGAGCACTCGACTAATGGGTCATATGTACATGATTAGAGAAATGTAATACTGCCCCAAGGGTTTCATGCCTTGAGTACATGAATGAAATGGAGAGTGTTAATGGTGTGAGATACATGTGTGTGAGATATGCTAGTGATATACTCACAAGCAGCCTATAAAACAGCATCAAGGGGAAGACCATAGAGGACAGATGGTGCATTCACTCACACACACACTGGTGGCAGACAGGTCTAGGGCTACAGATGGTGACATCACAGTGGGGGTGTGAATGACAGAAGCCTTGCAATGAAGGAAAAGGGAAGACGAGAGCGATTTGGGAACCATGTTCACATTTGATTCTGTTTCTATATTTGTATGCTGACTAATACTGGTTAACAAAACTAGTTTGACATAGAGGTGTCAAGCCAGGCTGGATGTTATTTAGAAAATCTGCAATAACTAATGAACAAAACAACTTTCCCTGCATTTCATGGACATTTGTTCAGCATTTCATTTCCACATTTCTATGAATAATGGTCAAATAAGTACCCTTAACTATCATACAAAGTTGCAAAAGGTTTGGGGTCAGTAAGATTTATTTTATTTTATTTTATTTTATTTGTTTTGTTTTGTTTTCAACATTGATAATATTAATAAGAAATGTGTCTTGAGTACCAAATCAGTATATTAGAATGATTTCTGAAGGATCATGTGACACTGAAGACTGCTGAAAATTCATCACAGGGATAAATTACATTTTAAAATGTATTAAATAGGAAAGAGTGTTCGAATATTATTACTTGACTATTACTTTTTTAATATAACTTACATTATGTATTTGATCTAAAATAGTTTTTACTGTATTTTAGATCAAATAAATGCAGCCTTGGTGAGCATAAGAGACATCTTTAAAAACTTTTGAACCATAGTGTACATTTACATGCAATTTTCAGTCAAACCAAAACAATTATTTCAATTTTTTTACTGAAATCATACCATATATTCAAAATTATATTATAAATTGTTACATATATATATATATATATATATACACGTGAGTGAGTACACAAATTGAGATTGTACCTTGGCTATAAAAACTGCATGTGTTTTTATGCTGCACTTCCATGCTGATTTGCATGTTCTGTTCAATATTACGTGTGTGTCATTGTCTGCTCTGATTTCACTGTCAATTCTCAGGTCCCTCCTTTTGTATGACTTCCTTTAAACCACAAAGGCCAGACTATTTTAGCACACACCTTCCTGAATCAAGCTTGACCCTCCCAACACATGCTGACGCAAACACTTTTGGGGATTCTGTCCAGTTTTCACTATCATAACACTTTCAAAAAACAATCACTCCCACATGCACAAATACATTAGATGCACATGAGACTAAAGCCTAATGTCAATTATAATTCTGATAATTTAATGAACCTGCAGCTATCAGTAGAGCACAGAGCTAGCAACACCAAAGTCATGAGTTCAATTGAGTTCAATCACCGAGGTGCAAGCAAGAACTGATAAAATGTGTACCTTTAATGCAATGTATGCAATGTCTGCCAAATGCATAAATATAAATGTGACCTTGGACCACAAAACCAGTCATAGGGTCAATTTTTTCAAAATTTAGATTTATACATCATCTGAAATCTGAATAAATAAGCTTTATATTGATGTATGGTTTGTTAGGATAGGACAATATTTGGCCGAGATACAACTATTTGAAAATCTGGAATCTGAGGGTGCAAAACAATCAAAATACTGAGAAAATTGCCTTTAAAGTTGTCCAAATCAAGTTCTTAGCAATGCATATTACTAATCAAAAATTAAGTTTTGATATATTTACGGTAGGAAATTTACAAAATATCTTCATGGAACATGATCTTTACTTAATAGCCTAATGATTTTTGGCATAAAAGAAAAATCAATAATTTAGACCCATACAATGTTTTTTTGGCTATTGCTACAAATAAACCCAAGCGACTTAAGACTGGTTTTGTGGTCCAGGGTCACAAAAGTAAATTAACTGATGTGTGATGCAGGCTATGTAGCAAACGAATGCTCCTAAAAATATGCAAATTGTGAACAATTTTAGAGCTGACTTTAGAGCAGTGTCTTTGTGATTATGCAAACTGGTTTCGGAGACTGCACTTATCTCATGGCTTTGTCATAAACTGTCTGTAGAAAACAGGACAGTGGTCTGGAGTGACGGTTGGTGTTGTGTGATGGGTGGGGAGGATATGTGCTGTGTGTGTGTGCTGGATGGACAGTGCATTTGTATTCTTTTTCCCACAGCCTTCTAAATCTGTGACTATTGTTCTGCGTGTGTATGCGTGTCAGAGTGTGAGTGTGTTGCCGTCTCAGGTGATGTAAAAGAGTGTTCCTTTGTTGCTGACTGAGATCATTTGCATGCATGTACTTTAGTCAGTCTAATACTGTGTGCATGTTCGTTATCATCATATCACACCACACAAACTGTCAATCTCCATTTATCGTTCTGGCTTGCATCCAGTAATTAAATAAGCACATGGGCCATATGATGATCGCACAGAATGACAGAAGTCTCTTTCCCTTCCTGTCATTTTTTCCCCACTCTCTATTCTACATAGATTCCCACCATAAGACACAAAGCAGCTGTAAACAATAGCAAAAAGAAAACAATAGATGAGAAAGAGAGAGAGGGTGTGTGTGTGTGTGTGTGTGTGTGTGTGTGTGTGTGAAAGCTTCTATCTAGCACACATAAATGTTCTTCATTTTGATCACTGGAGGAACCTTTAAAGGTGCTTTGTAGGTCTATCTTATGAAGTTCTGAGAAGAGGCATCAAATGATGTTTTGCATATTTTCATCTGAAAAAGTAGCAAAAAACAGCTTTTTAAAATGTATATCAGATGTTTACAATAGCACATTTCTGTACTCTTTAACAGATGTCTAGCATATGTACTTGGAAAGATGTGTAAAACTGGGAAGGTTTAAAAATCTGTCAGCAAAGCATAAAATACACTGTTAAAAA
>NW_015555736.1:36617-47976 GCF_001515605.1 Sinocyclocheilus anshuiensis | reverse complement strand
ATAATATAATATAATATAATATAATAATATAAAAACTCCTGAGCTTCCATAACGTCATACACTTGACCGAGGACTTGTACCTAAATTTAACTTGTGCACATAATAATGTGTAACTCTGTAATGACCATGTGTGTGTATTTGTCTGTGTGTGTTAGCCACCTTTGTGCAGGGGCTTTCCTGGTGATGTCCAAGCATAAAGCCCGGAATTGCTGCTACAACGTAAACACTCACAACTGGTTAAGTACTTACAGTAGCTCACTAGATAGTACTGACACATCTATTTTAGACTGAACAGTTTCCTCAGGTCAGTAAAGTTCAGCAAGACTTTCAGTCTTCAACCTTTCAGCCTTCAGTCTCACACTGCTAACACAATTCAAATCAGTCGTCGATTGAAAATAAAGCAGATGGTGTTTTAATTAATGAATGACTAGAGTTATTTATGAAATAAAGATCACAAAACAAATGATTTACCACAGTGCTTGCATAGTTCTTCTAATGGTTCTGCCTTTTATAATAATCTCTGTCACTGCAGTCTGAATGGCCTGAATGCAGTCGGCCTTAGGGGTGCTCCCTACGATTTCTTTATATATATATATATATATATATATACAGTATATATAAATTCCATACTTTTAAACCAGGATTCCTTCAATTTAAGATTAACATTTAAAAATCCCAAATTGCCATGCTTACATTGTAAAAAACAAGATGCGGGGGATGTGGAATGAAAATAAACGCAAGGTCTACAGACGTTTTTTAAAGTTAAATTGCTTTTAACTAGAGCGCCACAGTTTACAGTAGAATACTGTGTCATGTGCAATGTCTTGCAAAAGAAGCAAGACATAAGTGCAATGGTCAAACATGCCCGTCTAGAGCATGTTTATAGAAAAAAACTATGGAAAAGAAGTGCAGTGGAAGACAAAAAAAGAGTTCTGTGTGAACGGCTTCTTAGAATGTTCAAATGTAAGCAGCAGTGATATTTGTATCCCAAAATGTGACCCTGGACCAAAACCTTAAGTTTTGGACCCTGGACCACAAAAGTCTTAAGTGTCAATTTTTCAAAATCGAGATTTTATAAATCATCTGAAAGCTGAATAAATAATCTTTCCATTGTATGGTTTGTTAGGATAGGATATGTAGGTTCGCAAGAAAGAAATAAACACACACACACACACACCGGCAGCAGCTGTCTCACCCCATGAATCGCCACCTACATACTGGAGATCTGGAAGGTCAGAGGTGCTCACACACTGAAACTACCCAAAAATATCAGCCAAAGTATCGCATGCCTTCTCATACACCAGACCCGAACTCCAAAACACAAGCTGTCTTCACCAAATGCCTCTGTCACTTTCCATTTTGGCCTGCTTGATTTGGCTAATAAGCATATGAAAACAATGCAAAATTTCTTTAGCTGACTTCTTGAAGAGTGATACTGTAAACACTGTTTTTGCATACAAGATTGAGTAAGTACTATGATTTAAAAAGTACTTGAACATTGATGAAGTCTGTTCTTTAGGTATTCAGTAGGCTACAGAGCCCCGAAATTCGCTCCTCATTTTAATTAAGATACATCTCGGCCATGTTGTACAAATTCATCCCCTCGTTTGAATTCAGTTAAATTGTAGCCATGATTTAACTAAAAGAGGGAACAGATTCTTAAACCGCAGGAACAAATTCTTTATTTGAGGTCAGGATTTCTTGTTTTTCCCCCTGCATGTCATGTGCAGAGCTCCGTAAAGCAGTATAAATACATTCCCAGACATACTACATCCATCATGTTGGCACTGTCCTTTGACCTGTGTGTTCTTTGAGCTATGATGTATGGACAAAATCTGTAAAAATAATTCACTGTTGTTGCTAAATAAGTAGACTTGAAAGAGCCATTCAGCTCACAGTTCTTCTCCATTTCTTATTTTTCAACTTCTGCCAGGTTCATGTGGCCTTATTGAATAGCAATGTGTCCGCTATTGTACTATTTAGAATGATTGCTCTATCTTTACTGATTCTTTTTATAGATTTATTACTTATGGCTGCTCTGTGGTTTGTGAGTATTGTATATTATGGAGTTGGCGTCAGAGCTGTGGGTTAAAGGGCATCCTTTAAAGTGATCAAGACTATTGCGGCGAGTGTCAGTGCTAAGCAGCTCTGCATCACTGTGAGGTGATAGAAGGTGAAACTTCTCACTCCTCCATTTAGAATGTAAGTGTCGCATGGACTCTCAGTCTTAATAGAGCTGTCAATCACACCTGACCTCAGCGGTCAATAACTAGACCACAGCATGAACGGCTCACTCAGGGACCAGTTGAGCTTGCATGCAGACATACAGCCAGGAGAACGTAGTTTCTTTTAGTTTAATCAAATAAAAAGATTTGAATGATTAATGCTCCTTGAGCACCAAGTCAGCATAATAGAATGATTTCTGAAGGATCATGTGACTCTGAAGTCTGGAGTCACAACTTTGTTTCAAACTGTAACCTTTGGCACTGCAATTTAGTGCAAGCCTGCTCTGGAGAAGTTAAAAGGATTACAATTGGAACTTAACCCCATTTCGAATGTGATTTTTTTAAAGCTCCTTTGATGAGGAGATTCTTACCATCATTTAATTGATCATACTTTAATGTAGCAGAGTGATTCTATTTGTACATCATTGTGCATTACTTCAGACACCGTTAATACTTAACCCAATTATATTACAAGAAATATATATATTTTTAAAAATCCTATATATCTTAGTACATTTTGCATGAATTTCAGTGCTCAACTAAAAGAGCCAAATATTTTTGCCATCATTTTTTAGAATATAATCTTTCCCAGAGAAGACACACATACCTGATTTTCACTGAGATATACAAAAAAAATATTTTAGTATCTTGTTTGGAGCTTAACCTGAAATGTAAAAAATAAAGAAAAAAGTAAGATTGTATATCTGATGTGATAAAAGTTCACATGTTCCCATAATGTTTTTGCAAATAATTCGATTAAATCTTTCATACTTTTCCACTAGTATGCTCCTCCCTGAGCAAATTCAGAGAAACTGTTATCTTCAGAGGAGAAAAATGTGTCAGTGCCCTGGTCCTGTGCTTCCACCTTAACCTCCAATAGAAAGCCTGTGATGACACCGATATCACCTAACGACAAGCACAGTGCTAAACAAGAACACAAACATACAGATGTACAGCCTTAAACAGATTCTCAGATCATAATGATATTCATATGAGTGTTTGACATGAGCAGACATGCATGTGCAAATGCAAACCCCAGCCCACTTTAAAAGCTTGATTCACTGAGCGTCAGAGAGACGGACGAGGTGAGAAACAAAAGGGCGGTTAGTGACAGTGACACGCACACGCCGCATGAAAATGAGAGTGGAGACTGAGAGGGTAACGGCAAACTGTGCTCCGGACAGACGGGATGATGGATATAACGGATCAATCACATCTAACTGTGCTACAGGACATCAGTCAAACATGAGGGACTTTCATTGTGCGTGTGTGTTTGTTGTATAAAGAGTGTGGCGGGGTCCTAAGGGGGTCTTTAGGGATGCAATGAATGAGACTAACAGGCATTTAAACAGAGTTTAACGGTATTCATTGTCCACATCCAATTTTCTAGTGTTAGGAGACCTTTAGAATCTTCTTCAGCGATAACTATAAACTTTATTTTATGTTTCTATTAGTGCTGTCAAATGATTAATTGCGATTAATCACATCCAAAATAAAAGTTTTTGTTTACATAATATATGTGTGTACTATGTATATTTATTATGTATATATAAATACACACACATACAGCATATATTTTGAATATATTTACATGTATTTACATGTATTTATATTCATAAAATTCATATTATATATAAATATATTTATTTAATATATAAGCGTAACATATTTTTCTTAAATATATATGTATGTATTTATATAAATATAATAAATATACACAGTACACACACATATACTATGCAAACAAAAACTCACGATTAATCGTTTGACAGCACTAGTTTCTATAAATCTGATATGTGTACATACATTTGATAAGTTACGTTTTCTTGTGGAACACAACTAACAAAGGGAAAAACGACTATTTTTATCTGAAAGGCTGCAACATACTTCAAAATTTGACTCATGAACATATATGATCTTTACAGTCATTTGTATAGAGCCCCTAAAATGACATTTGCAGAAAAAAAACTGACACTTTAATAAAAATGTTTGCAAATGCAAGACAAACTTCTAATCTACCGTCATCTGGTTTATGTATGTCTATTTTTCCCCATGGTAAGTACTGGACTGTTTTTTTTTTCCCATGCGAAAGTTTCTTGTGCACACTTACCTCCCACAGAAGTACACTTACTTGGGCCTACATGTTTCGTGAAAGTTTTACCATTTGTTTTTTTTCCCCCTGCAAATGTCACTTCAGGGTCTCCATACATTTGTGATTACTGGATGAGGACTTATAGAAACCACTGTAATTCAAATTGACTCACAATAGAATCAATGAAAGGGATTTGTGAATCAGTTCAATTGATTCATTTAAACAATTTGACAAAAAAAGCAAAAAAACAATTAACTTACAAATCAGGCATCACTATGACATTTGAGCTAGTTTACTCTATAAAACCTAGCTTATGAAATATGTTAGAGCAGAGAATAAATAAGAAAATGTACTTTCGCTAATATAATATCAATTCTTTTTTTCTTCATTACTTTTCCAGTAGTGTTTTAAAAGCCTTTCTTAGCCGTAGAAAGCGTAGGCTCTATCCAGAAAACCCTACAAATGAGCAATGATTTTCATTGTGTGGTCTGTCGTGAGGATGTTTGTACAGTTCTGCTAATAAATTATTCTGACCATCAAAACAGTTGTAAGTAATGCATGTACACACACGTGTGCACACTCACACACAAAGGTGACGTCAACTTTAGGGCCTCTTGTTTCTTTCCATGCAGAATAGTCTCTCACGCTCTCTCTCTCTCTCATGATTATTCACTTTGTCATTCCAGCTTCCAGTCTCAAGCCTCAGTAGCAGGAAATAGCCATTGTTTCTAGACCAGGTAGAGAATGGGACAGAGAGTGAGATGAGGAGAGGAGGTTTGGAGCCGTGATGGATGTGGCTCTTTTCCTGCAGGGACATTCTCAGGCTCTTTTTCCTGTGTTGCCAACGTCTCTCTGCCTCCCTTTTTTCTCAAGGATCTCTTCGTAGAGATTAAACAGTTAATAAGGGAAAAGGAAAAAAAGAAGGGTTAAATAACTTGTTTTTTATTGGCACAGAGAAATGTTTCTCCTTCTCACCAAGAAAAGCAAGAGTAGGAACGAATGAGACAGACCTGTACATTTCATCTGTGCCTGATCACCTTTCAGGTCAATCCAATACTAAAGAAATGACCTTTCACCTCTTTGCTTGGCCTGTCACAGCCTTCCATCTATATAGCCATTTATTATAAAAGAGGGTCTCAGAGCTCAATGCTCTTTGACAGAGAGCTCACTAACTACTACTTTCTTCGATGACAGAGGCTTTGGGTCCACAACTAATGGATTTAATGGATTGGATCCGCATTTAAACTTTTAACACTTTTGAAAGGTGAAGTGTGTCACAAGCTGCACCAAACTGTTGCAATGTGTTTGTTTGAGACATAACAACATTGGCTACGCCAATGACAGGGCGGGACACCCAAATAATGGAGGCTGTGGGGATTGTAAGAAATGTATTACTGAATTTTTTTTATGCTGCTGCTGTTAGTGGTTGAGAAGCACTTTAACTAGATTTTTACATTTTTTAAGTAAGTTCGTCCATGCAAATATCACTGCCACAATTATATGATGTTATGGGTAGTTTTTATGCGGTTGCTAAGTGGTTTTAATGCATTTCTATATGGCTGCAAGGGTGTTCTGGATAGTTGTTTACTAGTCAAACAATCCCACACCCACATTTCTCTTTCTCTTTCCTGAAATATTTTAATAAAAAAACATTCAAAAATAATACATACAGTATCATTCAAAAGTTTGGGTCTCATATGCTCACCACAGTTGCATTTATTTTTTTAATATTACTACAAATAACTTAAACTAACTGTTTTCTATATTAATATAGAATTTATTTCTGCAATGGTAAAGTTAATTGTCAGTGGCCATTGCTACCATCGTGAGTGTCACATGTTCCTTCAGAAATCATTCTAATATGCTGACTTGGTGCTCAAGAAACATTTTGTATTATTATCAATGTTGCACTGCTTAATATTTTTGTGGAATCCATAATACATTTTTCTTTGTAGACATTTCTTAATAACAGCATATATATCTGTACGTGATACAGACAGACAATAATATTATGCAAGCCAAATATTATACATTACAACTGACATATACCCAAATGAATCAAAACCTAATCTAATCAAATCAGAATCGATCCTCAAAAAGACAGCTTGCAAATTGGATTCAAATCAGTAAAACGATACCCAACCCTACCCACCCACCCTTCAACCCAAAATTTCAAATGGGACATCATAAGGTCAATTTCCACATGAAAAAACCTCCACAAAACTTTTTGTGACAAGATCTATAATTTTGAATTGAACTGAAATGTATTTGACAAGTTTATAAACTGTACACAATAAAAAGTATCTCTTACAATTTAAAAAACTGTTGAGGATAAAAACACAATAAAGCCATTGGCTTTTTTCCATTGCGGTCTTCGCTGTTACATTCGCCTTTTTTAGCCACCTAGATATGGTTCAGACCCCTTTTCGAAGTCACTTGATTTTTTTTGTCCACTTTGTCCTCTAAAACAGGCAAACGTAACAGTACACACCTCTCCTATAAGCTGCACAATGGATGTGTTATTTGATGACCGTTTAATTCTTAGGGTGAGACGTTTGAGGAATAGTAAAGGCGATGAAAAACTTAATGCAATGTATGTCAGGTACACAGTTTTAATGGCGCCTAAAGGAAACATATACAGAGTTAACAAGCAAATGAAGCATGTCGGAGTGAAAAGCTTCTTGAATTTCCATGAAACCTCACACACACAGTAAGGTGACTCTGCAGAAACAACCCCAGGAGACTTTAAGAAGTCGTGACCAGGATCAGTCCAGTGACCAACAACACTGAAGCTATAGCCGGTATATGACCCTCCCCCGCTCAACACACACACGCTGCAGGACGGGTTAAAGAAACTCCTCCTGAGAGCCTTGTTCTCCCTCTCTCTCTGTCTCAGGTCTTTCTCTCCTTTCCTCTCTTCAATGGCCCTTTGTGTAGGGCTCCTGGGACATCAACATGACAATGTGCCCCAGCGGTGGGATCCTGTGTTTGTTAAGTGCCCTCACCCTCAAGAGACAGAGGCTATGGCCAACTGAGAGGCGAGGTTAGCCAGAGAGGAGAGGCCATCTTTGATCAAACGAGCAAAAAAGGGGGAAGAAAGAGCGCCGCGACTTTTCATTAACTCGAGTAGCATGAAGGCCATTCATGTTGGAAGAGCGGGAAAAAGCAGCAGCATTATACTGCTCAACTAATCATTTAAAGATGAGGTTAATATGTTTGAGAATTGTAAAATGGCTCGATTGAAAGCGAGTGATCTGGCCTAAGGTAGCGGTGGTGTCTGTCTTTTGTGTGACGTTACTCCACTGGAAGGAAATGCTGTCGTTCTTAGTGTAGCAGCTGGGAAGTAGCTAAGTCATTTAGTTTGATGCTCATTGATCATGTCAGACACATATAATACTGTTGACTTCCTATAGAAAAGAATGAGAATTGTTTGTGTTTAGGAATTGAACATGAAAAACCACTAAAATATCCTTCCTCAAATGAAATGAAATCTCTAACCTCTACCAACTATTACTGCTGCTTTCCAGAAAGCGAAAATGTTCTTTGTATTAGCTTTTCTGAACTACGTATCTGAAACGTTCACTTCAATAATAACTTCTCCCGAAATCCACAGTTCCATCTCAAATTCAGCCTAAAATTACAGTGTTCTCCCACTTGTCCTGGATTACTCATCTGAGCAACTTTGTGTATATTATTCTGTATATTATATAAGTCATTTAGTTTGATGCTTATTATGTCAGACACATATAATACTATTTACATACTCTGGAAAAACAACAGAGAACAGTTTGTTTGTGTTTAGGAAATTAACATGAAAAACCACTAAAACGTCCTTCCTCAAGTAAAAACAAATCCCTAGCATAACTTCTCCTGAAATACTCAGTTTCATCTCAAAGCTGACAGTGTTCTCCCACTCATCCTGGATTATTCATCTAAGCAACTTTGTTCATTATTCTGTTACAATGACCATGGACACCGAACTAACTCAGGTAAAACTTTCTCTTATTCACACGGAACAAATTCTCTTCAACTACAACAACACACCTTACTGAACGATGAACAGGCTCAAGAAGAGTTTGCTGAGGTGATGCTGGTAACACTGGAGTGTACAGGTTTTTCAAATACTATCGCCTCTTCTTGCTGGTGGTATCTGGCAATAAATTATGGGCTCAAAGATGTGACCTATGACCTGGAGCCAGTAAACATAAATATAGCCACTGTGTCTTAAGACCTAGTTTGACCAACTAGCAGTTAACCAAGTGGTTATCAGTCTTACTTTT
Source organism: Sinocyclocheilus anshuiensis (assembly GCF_001515605.1). Lineage (NCBI taxonomy): Eukaryota > Metazoa > Chordata > Actinopteri > Cypriniformes > Cyprinidae > Sinocyclocheilus > Sinocyclocheilus anshuiensis. The sequence goes on along the minus strand of NW_015555736.1, from coordinate 39,379 downwards.
CAAATTAGACTCATCTACCTTTTTATGTATCTGACTAATGACCAGTCTTGAAGAAAAAATTAGATGACTAACTTTTAAGTCTAGTCTAAGCAGTTTATACAACCAGCACCTAGAAACTGAGTTTGAACCATAAAACCACTGCACCCTTAGTGGTTAGTGCATAAATGTTTAAGGGATAGTTCACACAAACCTGTATGACTTTCTTTCTTATGTGGAACGCAAAAGAAGATATAGGGCTGGGCAGCATGACAATATATATTGTGGTGACAATATAAAGTGTCAGTTTATAAAGAGAAAAATGAATTGTTTGTCTATATAATAGCAGTGAATAGCGACCTGCTTCAAACTTTAAAGAAAAAGATGCAAAGGTATCACAGGTCACTCATGTCGTGATCTGAGGGCATATGATGTGGTTTGGTGAAAAACAAACTGAAATTTAAATTATTATTTTGCAAATGTTCGGACTATGGCCATTGGTTAAAAAGGCTTTAGTTTTCCACAAAATAAAGTAAATCATACACAGACATAACATACTGAGACCTACACAGAACTGTACAATTTGTGTGAAAATTGAGCGACAATGACTGATACAAAATTCCAACCCTTATTTTCTTGGCATGAAAAAACAAAAGAGAAAGTCATCTTTCCCGCTCTTATCTAGACCCGCTTTCCCAGTTCTTAAAACGGAGTCACTATGGCTTTGCTCATGTGTGTTTTAAAATAGCCCTGGCCGAATATTTTTAGCCTGTAGTTTATCAGAATAAGCAACTGCCTGTCACAATGCTCCCCTGGAGTTCGAATGGGCTTGGACCTAATCTTAGAATGACCGTTCTGTCAGCAAATGGGCCTGACAAAAATAGAGTAAGTTATGAATTGGTCTTCATATGGAGCTAGCATAAGCTTATCTCTCGAGGAAGCCAACAAAATGTGCTAAAACAGGACCAGCAGAATGGTACACAGAAAGATTTTGTCGAAAACAAGTGGGCAAGAAACTGATTATTATTTTGTGGAATGCATAGTAGACTGTTGCCTAACCAGATTGTTGACAGTAAGCTGTTAGGTATATGTTCTCAGTTGCACAGACTGCACTGCACAATGAAATTCTTACGTTCCAGTAAATCACCCGTTAGCAGGCCCAAACAGAATCTGCACCTGAAGAATTCCTCAAAAAGCTCTGCATTCCTGTCATTCACAACACATTGCACACCACGTGTCTTTTTATTAGGCCCTACATTCCGGTTAATTTTATTATTTTAGCTATCAATAAGAGTGTGGAACACTCAGCTCCATTTGACACATTTTATAGTTTTTATCCACTCAGCAACCTCAAAAATCAGTGGAGACGATGCAAAAAGGTCTGTAGATTTTGTCTGGACCTGCCCATTAGATAATAACTTGTTAACCAGCTTGTATTTCTTTCAAACCTCTGACATTTGGAAAAAGTGGCTATCGGAATAGCATAATACTCTTACATTTGCAAAAATGCTTGGAATAGCCTACTGTATCCACACTGCAATGTGCTTGACTTAACCTATCAACTCAGCTTGGATGAACTGGTAGTATTATCTACTTTGAGTTTTATCCACTGATCTATATATAATTATATAATTCTCTATTATAGATCAGTGGTTTTATCTCTTTCTTAGCTTATCTGATCAGACTGTCAAATGTAAAAAGACATTTTACATAAAATTACATTTATTTCTAGAAAGGTAACTGAAATGTCACTCATTAAATATGTAATGTGATGACAAAAAGTAGCATATACCTACTCTTCTTTAGTGTGGAATACTGTTTCACTTACTAGCCTACTTAAAAAAAAAACAGTATTCCACTCATTGGCTTAAAGAAATAATGTTGCATACAGTATGTGGACAGAATATAATGTGGACAGTGACCTTTTTTCTTCATGACCACCTGGATGACCTTTGGATTTGCCAAAATATGCAGTTGTATCCACAATAACAACTGTATACCGCTTATAATGCGTTGTGTAGTACTAAAATACTGTGAGGCATGCAGTTGTTTGGGGGGAAAAGGGCTTCTGCTTTGTAGTCATCGACGTGGTTTTGTGTGAAGATACCTCAGCGAGTTCTGCCTTCATGCTTCCGCAGACTCCAGTCTCGTGTTGCTCACCCACTCGGCATCAGCCCGGACATTTCCGATAAGAGCCGAACCCGTTGCATTCTGGGAAAAGGAAGACTGGAGGCGGTCGCCATATTGTTTGATTCCGCAGATTCACTGGAGCAGAAAACAGCCAAATTTCTGATTAAACGAGCTTATATTAAACAATTACACAGGTAGCCGTCACATAATATTACACGAGGTCGCTGCAGACCGTGCTGCACTCATAAGACCCTCTTTAGCGGTTTCAGTCGGATTTATTCGTGCAGAATATGGGTCGCTCCCGGAGCCGCAGCGCGTCCCGTTCCAAACACTCAAAACACAGCCGCAAACGGAGCCGCTCCAGATCCAAATCCAAATCCAGCAAGAAAAGGAGCAGGTCAAAGGAACTGAAGAGGAGCAGAAGGTCCCGCTCGAGGTCAGACAGCAGGAGGGACAGAGGTGGCTCACCCCCCGACCGAACCGACATGTTCGGCCGGACACTGAGCAAGAGAAACACCGACGAGAAACAGAAGAGAGAAGAGGAGGAGAGGAGAGCAGAGATAGAGAGCCAGAGTCAGATGTAAGACATCTATATGTCATAGTGTGTGTGTGTGTGTGTGTGTGTGTGTGTGTGTGTGTGTGTGTGTGTGTGTGTG
>NW_015555736.1:33184-36171 GCF_001515605.1 Sinocyclocheilus anshuiensis | reverse complement strand
TGTGTGTGTGTGTGTGTGTGTCTGTCTGTGTGTGTGTGTCTGAGTGAGTGAGTGAGTGAGTGAACATTTTAAGAAGTGCCAGCACTGTATGGAGATGCCTTACTCACTTATGTCTCTAAGAAGTGTCACTTAGTTGGACAACACCATCACTTCAGTTACATGCTTCAAGTACCAACTTTTTGTTGTTTAATATTGATAAGAACCTAATAACGTAGCTAGTGTGCAAAAAGTGACATGTTTCATGTTACCAATCTGTATTCATTGAGCTTTCATCACTCTATGGACTCTCATAGACAGCTGTCACACATCAGGTCATCTCATCTCTGAGATCTGCTGGCCATGTTAGATGATACGTCTTTGTATCTATCACAGATTGTTGACATCTCTCTTTTGTGATTGGGGTATAATGTTAAGAGGTTTGTGGGAGAGAAGGAAAGGGGGTTTCTAGTGAAAGAACAGGAAGAGAATTGCTGGAGCCCCAGGCTTGAGCTTCACCCCGAGTACATTGTGACCGCATTCAGGGTGTTTTAAAACTCAAAGAGAGGCCCTGGATCAAGTTTCGTGACACTGAAATAAAATCAAAAGATGGCTGCTGTTGTTTGATTTTTGTTTTGGCTCTGGGCAATGTTATGGTCACTTGGCTCAGTATTGTGTCTGTGTTTTGTGTTCCTTCTTAAGGCCAGGTGTGACAGCTTGCTCTCCTCTAATGGTTTAGTTATGCTTAAAATGTAAATAAAGTTGAAACATTTGAAACATGCTTTTGTAATCATGACCCCCCTTTGAGTGGCATAATTTCCTATGGGTTTATGATGTCAAAATGTGCCGTGCACAACATGTTTTGTTTTAGAATTGTGCAGATCACAGGTGGAGCCTACCAGTAATATCTGCCTCTTCTTCAGGGATCAGCAATGCATTTTGTGCAATGCAAAATGAAACATTTGAATCTCTGTGACAGTTGGTTTGCAAAATTATGCAAACTAAATTCCACAAAATTGTTCATTTGTTAGCTTTTTATACACATCAGCAGTTAAAGGTTATCAAACCAGCTAACATAAATTGAGCCTTGAGTGAGATTGCATTTATGATTTGATAGCATCAGCAATATTTGGTTGAAAATTATAAATGAATAGCCTAATCAGTATGTTTTGCTGTGTGTAGTATTTCTATTAAAAAGTATGATTATAATAACTATAATTTATGGCTATAATTGTAACATTTTCTTTGTAAAAAAAAAAAAAAAGTTAAAATATATGTTTTAAATGTGTAAATATGTTTTCCAAAACACTAACAAATAGCTAAATACAATTGCAAAATTTAAATCTTCCCATTAACCTTCTCTGATGAAATAATTAACAAATAAATAAAACAGTATTACAATTAAAGTAAATATTAAATGAAATATTGTTGTAACTATTATTTTTACTTTAGTCATTTTAAATGAGAAAATTTAAAGTTATAAAAGTTTATGATTGTGATATATATATGATTGTGCAAACATATTAATTCCTTACTGTCAGCCCTGATTTTGATGAGTTGTTCTTCACTCTTCTTCTTTTTTTATCATTCTGTATAATTTAATATGGAATGCCAACCTGCCATAATTAGAAATAAATAAAGAAATGTACAAAGAAATGTAAAAAAGCAAACATAAATAAATATACAAAGAAAAATAAAAAAGCAAAAATAAATAATTATTTATAATTTTATTTCCTTATTTATTTATTTTTTTTTTCTTTTATTTATGTATACATTTATGTATTTATTTACGTATTTATTTATTTACACATTTATTTATTTTCGCATTTATTTATTTCTACATTTCTTTGTCCGTAGGGTAATGAGAATGGGCGTGTTTTACCTCAGGAATAACAATCGAGCCAGAGTAGGCGAGGTGTAAGCTTTGAGGCCACAGTGACACTTTGTGGTGCCCAAACAAAGTACAAGAAGTGTAAGCCTACATGATGCGCCTGTTGATAGTGTGGGATGACTGATTTAGATGGGCAATGTGGCCAAAATCTTATTTAAATTTCAAGTGGGGGGGTTGTTTAGACTGGGAAGCGTGCAATCTGTGATCGCGTGCATTTGCTGAAGCTCCCGAAAGCGTGCTTTCTTATGCGCTCTGTTTTTTAGGTTTCACTTTCAACGCATACAACACTGACAACAACGATTGTATGCGGCTATGCAGTGGAGATGCGTTCACTGGCAAATATCATTCAGCATTCATTTTGAAATTTTGTCAACTATTTTTTCTTGATTACAAGAAAAAAATATATATTGTTCTTGTTGTGATTTATTTCTTGTTTTTCATTTAATTCATAAGTTAACACTGCAAATTAAATGTTTTCGTTTTTTTTCTGCAAAGAAAAAAATATGTCAGTGATTTCTCTCATTTTAAAGATTATCAAGAATAATTTTTTTACGATCTGCAGTCTAATAAAAGTTAAGAAAATTAGCCTATAGCTCTATAGCCTACAGACTAATTTCATTCTTTCTTAACTTTTAACTTCTTCTTAACATTTGTTATGAAGAATTTTAAATCAACTTCATAACAAATAGGCTAGGCTAATTAATTTTCGTCATAAGCAATATATGAACATAACAAATACCCTAGCTATTCTATAAAACAAAATCATAAATCACGAATATGGCGAAATAAAATTATATATATACTGTGTATGTATGTGTATATATATATATATATATATATATATACAGTCGTGATCAGAATTATTACATCACACTCAAAAAAAAAAAATATATATATATAATAGTTTTACGTCAAATGGATAAGGAAATTACAGTGCCTTGAATTCATTAAGTAATGTTTTATTTCGTTCTAACTAGGGATGTCAATTTTCGATCATTTCCATGATGGATCGTCGTTTAAATTAACGATCAATTAACTGATTAATCGTTAACCTTAATGCTGCAAAATGCGTCTATGCTGCCCGGCATGACAGGATGTGCAAAAGTTACTCAAAAAAAAA
>NW_015555736.1:31259-32267 GCF_001515605.1 Sinocyclocheilus anshuiensis | reverse complement strand
CACAAATTCAATAATATTTAGGCATTGTTTCTTTTCCTAAATCCTCACCGTCTAACCCTCTAATTTCGCAGGTTTATTTTATTGTCATTCACTTTTAATCACTGTTTTCGCAACTCTTACTGTGGTAAACATGCAGGAAGGGAAATTAAAGATTTCATTCATGGCCGTGAATTAAGAATTCGTTCGATGTATTAATTTGTTCCCTCATTTTAGTTAAATCATGGGTTAAGGAACAAAATGAATGAAACATGGACAGAGGCCACAAATTGATATTAAAGTTTAAATCACATTAAAAGCTTAATTTGTAATTATGAGTGAATGATGATGCATTTATATACCGTCACTCACAACCGCTCGCACGTGTTTTGCGCATGAGCTGCACGCAGCCCAAAATTAAACGACTTAATCGACCATCAATAGCTTTAATCGATTTCATCTCTTATCGACAATTAATCGATCATCGATTAATCTTTGACATCCCTAGTTCTAACCTATAACTCGGGAAATGTAACAGGGAAAAAAAGCCTATCGATTTTACTTAAAACCAATTAATTTTAAGCCCTGATAGACACATAAGATAATATATTATTGTTTGACTAAACGTTTAAAAATAGCGCTAGATATGTTATAATTAAGGGAATTAAACATAGGCATTTGAAAATACATAATGAAATGTGTCTTTTTCAAGCAACATATTCGCAATGTATTTGAATGTTAAACTATTATTTATAATGTAAACTAGGCTTGTATACTTTACACGCATTCGCATATAGACGGAAAAGATCATCCTCTTCACACGAGCAAAAACGTCCTTGGCATAACAGCAGAGTGGACCGGTATACTACGGTCTATTTAAACTCACCAGTGTAAACTTTTATATGTTTGGTTGGCTGTATTTTATTTTGATAATGAACAGACTGCGACGTAAGCTTGAATTGCTAGAATATGTGGGGTGTGTGCGCTTGAGGTGCCGGCGCGATCGAACAGCTGAAACATAAAAAAAACTTG
>NW_015555736.1:710-31213 GCF_001515605.1 Sinocyclocheilus anshuiensis | reverse complement strand
AAGGTTACACCAAGATTTCTGACCGAAGTTGATGGGGTAATTGTAGAAGAACCTAGCTGGATGGAGAAATCATACTACGCACATTACGCACAAACTAAGAAAAGTAAAACAAACCTTAACGTTTCAATAGCTAAAAGCACTGTGTTGTCCGCGGTGTTGTATTTGGTGGGGCGGTAGCTGAATAAAAAACAGCTTAAACGTTTACAAAAATATATTATCTCATGTGTGTCTAAAATCAGGGCTTGATGAATTAAGCCAAATTAATTGGTTTTAAGTAAAATCGATAGGCTTTTTTTCCGTTACATTTCCCGAGTTACAGGTTAGAAATCCTAATAAACACTAGCTGCCATCAAAAGAACGAGCCCTTATTCCACGGATAAAGTGAATAATCTCACGATGACCATGGGATACTGATATTACAGTTGTCTCTAGCTGGAGACTCAATCGGGTTACAAAAAATTACATCAGGAAATGACACCTCTGGCCATTCCTTTGGGTCGTTTGTAAAGTCACAGATACTGTACGGACAATACAGCTCAGTTTTTTATGTATCTTGCTCTGTTGAACAGCAAAAGTGACTTTACGTAGGTCATACTGGATTTACACCATGCATTTCCTGTCAGCGGGAAAGCCGCGCCCCCAGCTATCACAAGACCCGACCAAGTCATTTATCAAAAATAAACAAATCTTTTCTGTGAAATTCATTAAATTAATTCTGTAAAAGTAGTTATACCATTATAATCTTGCCTGCTGAAAAAAATAAAAATAGAACCCCTCCCAAAACACTGGGAGGGTTATAATGATAATAATGGATTTCAGGGTTATAATGGGAATTGTATTGGTTTTAATGTAAACTATAATGGTGTCTACTAGTATTTGATGGATTCTATTGGTGAGATGTAGTCTGGCAGATGGCACGAAGAAGTTAAAAGTTAAGAAAGAATTAAATTAGCCTGTAGGCTATAGATCTATAGGCTAATTTTCTTAACTTTTATTAGACTGCAGATCGGAAAAAAATCATTCTTGATAATTTTTAAAATGAGAGAAATCACTGACATAATTTAGGCTACTTTCTTCGACTGCAGAAAAAAACGAAACCATTTAATTTGCAGTGTTAACTTATGAATTAAATAAAAAAACAAGAAATAAATCACAACAACAATAGTTTTTTTTCTTGTAATCAAGATAAATAAAATAAATGTTAAAATAAATAAATGCATAAATAAATAAATGTGGAAATAAATAAATGTGGAAATAAATAAATAAATACATGTGAAAATAAATAAAAGTGGAAATAAATAAATGTATAAATAAATAAATGTGGAAAAAAAAAATAAATGTCGAAAAAAATACAAAAATACATAAGGAAATAAAATTATAAATAATTATTTATTTTTTATTTTTTACTTATCTTTGTATATTTATTTATAAATTTATATTTGCTTTTTTACATTTCTTTGTGCATTTATTTATTTATTTTTAATTAAGTCAGCTTTGGCATTCCATAATTTAAGGGTCTGCCAATAAAACTGCAATGTTTGATCCTTTCTTTCTCGTATCCTCTACAGCCGTCAACAGGAGATCGAGGAGCGTCTGATTGAGGAGGAGACGGCGAGGCGCGTGGAGGAGCTTGTAGCACGGCGTGTAGAGGAGGAGCTTGAGAAGCGGCGTGATGAGATCGAGCATGAGGTGTTACGGCGGGTAGAGGAGGCCAAGCACATCATGGAGGCACAGCTTTTGCAGGAGCTAGAGAGGCAGAGGCAGGCTGAACTGAACGCCCAGAAAGCCAGAGAGGTAACGCTCGGTCGTTCGGAACGCAGCGGAGCTGAGCCACGCAGCCGTGGCACAACCTGGCACTTGTTTCTCCACGAGATACATCAAGAGACACAGGCTAGCTTGATTGATCGGGTGGGGAATAAAATTAATTACAAAATGCGACTTTTTCAAGGTGTGATGTGATGCTTGGAGCAGTTCTTTTGAGCTGCTGTCTGGGGAACACTAATATTTAAGGACATTGGGTGATTGAGTCCGCGTTTACTCTGTTGACTGACAAGCTCTGCACTTTTTCTGTAATTCTTCAATTTTATTGAGTCACACACCTGTAGTGCACTCTCGGGGGTTTTAAGTCAACGTTTTGCCATGGCTGTGATGGACCAATATTATGTTTCCCATTTTTTCTCTCCCCTTTTATTTTCCACCCCTACCCTGCTCTCTTTACTACTCATATCTTTTAGCGTTTTACTGTCACCAATGTATGAAACTGTTTGTCTTCAATAAAACGCTTTTCTTAAAAAAGGTCACTCGGCATTCAAACCAGGTCTGTTTTTGTGTATGAGTTTTCAGTATGAACATCCACAATTATACACTTTGATAGGTCAAGAAGTAATTCTGCTTTGGATGTTACAAACACATAAGACCTTTTGTAGCCACTAGACCGCACTTCAACTTGTTAATTTGCTAAATCCATAGCTTGTAATTCCACCCATACCATAAAGGAGGGTTACTGTGCTGTAATTGTAAAGACGCAATGAGTTATGAACGAGAAACTAATTCCATTCCACAAGCGCACACAAAATCCAGCGGCTCAGCACTAATAGGGTTAGATATGTGCCCTCCTTCTGTACATTTTAGATTTGTGCCCATCATCTGTAGCCCTGGTACTGAACCATTAAATGAATCCGTATTGTTGTAGATTTAGGATGATTTTGTCTTCATTTGCACCATCAATCACAAAACGCTCTACCCTTCCCTTTATTGCTCATCCATTTCTGTCATATATGTTTTATATTTATTAATTGCTGATTTATTTTTTTCTTAGATTTCTAACATTTTTTTTTTCTTTGACCCTTCCGTTTTGACGTCGGTAAAAGTGCAGTGTTTTAAATGTACTTCTGTGTCCTCACGATTTGCTTTTCCTCAGGAGTGCTGCCGTACGGGTACACACACGCAAAAACACAGACACACACTACTACATCCACACTCAACGCTACTGTACCATTGAGCTTAGACGCCAACACATCACTGTTTTTGTTTTCAAACAAACACTTCTAATGAATGATCCCACCTTTTGTGTTTTTGCAGTCTTTAACATCGTTTAACGTTAATAGCCTGACGTCCCCACACGGTAATGTTGTATGATTAACATAATTCATTTTCCTGGACTGTGCTATATATACTGCATGTGGTGTTGCTGTGTAAGAGCACTAGCTCGTGCTAGCAGCTCAAAAATTTTTAAAGGGGAGGTGCTGCGCTGTCCAGGACGGGACACACGGGACCAGGCAGTAAATACTCACCCCTTTAATCAGCAGTTGTGTAGGTACAGTACACAGTCAAAGGAGAAAGGCGTAGGTATACGAGCATTGGTGAGCCACTACTATTCACTCTCTCCTTTGTTTAAGTTAATCTTTCTTTGTCTCTCTCATTTTCTTTTGAAACTTTTTGCTTATGGATGCTGATCAAGTATAAAGAGAGAGAGAGAGAGAACGAGCTAAATGATTAAATTTTTTTTTTTTTCCATCTGCAAACGAATGAGATTCTTCGTTAGTTGTCGATGTGTTGTCTATACATACCTGTTCTGAATGGATGTAAATGAATGCGTAAATGGATGTTTGGATGATTGTATTTACATATAACATGGCGGGGATTAAAGGTGTGACTGAATACATCCGTGGGTGGGTTTTTGTGCTCATTGTTGCATACATAGAGGTTAGCTTCAGACATTTGATGCTGCAGATCGGAATGTGAAATGTGGAGTGTGTGTGAAAGTGGGTGAGAGAGACTGTGCGAGTGTCGCTGGCTGGTTCCTGTTTGTGCGAGTGTAGACGTGTTTGAGTGTGCAACTGGGTTTATGGGGACTTATTTCTGTGGATTTGTCTCCCCACCCTAACATGTCACCATGTCACTCCTTTAGGTGGAAGAAAAATCCAAGCGAGAGGAGCTGGAGAGAATTTTGGAAGAAAACAACCGAAAGATTGCTGATGCTCAGGCAAAGCTGGTACTTATGCCTGTTTTCTTTTGACAGCAAAGCAGAAAACAAGAAACAAAGCCAAACACAACAAAATATGAAAACAAATAAGAAAAATATGTTCACAAAACAAAAATGAAATGTAATAGAGTATGCTCTAGAGTATGGGGGGTATTTAGATTTGTCTACACGAAAAGTGTCTTTTTGTTATGCATGACAAGGTTACCATAGAAAACCAGAAATTAGGGTCACAACAGATTTGAACTTCATTATTACTGTGGCCAAAATAATTTACAACAATGATATTATCTATAGAAAAAAAAAAGTAACAATTTAAGGTGTCCTTGTTACACGTTACATGTACTTACTATTATAATAACAATAAATTATGCATAATTACATGCAAGTAACCCTAAGACAAACCCTAACCATATAGTAAGTACATGTAGTTAATTAATATTACTCACTACTTAAATGTGTAATTACACTGTAACAAGGACACCTTAAAATAAAGTGTAACCAAAAAATCTATTTTATGAATGGTGGCAAAGTTAAAGTACTGTATTGTCATGTACTATATTGGAGTGTCAACCGTATAGTTACTGTTGAATTATTTACTGTTATTGTATGTGTAGTATTGTACAGGTGCATCTCAATAAATTAGAATGTCGTGGAAAAGTTCATTTATTTCAGTAATTCAACTCAAATTGTGAAACTCGTGTATTAAATTAATTCAATGCACACAGACTGAAGTAGTTTAAGTCTTTGGTTCTTTTAATTGTGATGATTTTGGCTCACATTTAACAAAAACCCACCAATTCACTATCTCAACAAATTAGAATACTTCATAAGACCAATAAAAAAAACATTTTTAGTGAATTGTTGGCCTTCTGGAAAGTATGTTCATTTACTGTACATGTACTCAATACTTGGTAGGGGCTCCTTTTGCTTTAATTACTGCCTCAATTCGGCGTGGCATGGAGGTGATCAGTTTGTGGCACTGCTGAGGTGGTATGGAAGCCCAGGTTTCTTTGACAGTGGCCTTCAGCTCATCTGCATTTTTTGGTCTCTTGTTTCTCATTTTCCTCTTGACAATACCCCATAGATTCTCTATGGGGTTCAGGTCTGGTGAGTTTGCTGGCCAACTTTTGGTGCTTTTGGCAGTGTGGGCAGGTGCCAAATCCTGCTGGAAAATTAAATCAGCATCGTCAAAAAGCTGGTCAGCAGAAGGAAGCATGAAGTGCTCCAAAATTTCTTGGTAAACGGGTGCAGTGACGTTGGTTTTCAAAAAACACAATGGACCAACACCAGCAGATGACATTGCACCCCAAATCATTTTTGGTTTTTGTTAAATGTGAGCCAAAATCATCACAATTAAAAGAAACAAAGACTTAAACTACTTCAGTCTGTGTGCATTGAATTTATTTAATACACGAGTTTCACAATTTGAGTTGAATTACTGAAATGAACTTTTCCACGACATTCTAATTTATTGAGATGCACCTGTATATTGTATGTAGTATTAACATGATATCACTCAGTAGTAGTATTAACATGAAAAACTTGAACATTTCTATAGTGAATAATATTCTCTTAAATATTTGTTTGACTAGAAATCATTATTTGTGAATGTGATCTCTAAGAAATTGTTCTTAGAGTTCTTATCCAATGATAAGTGCTAATCTGGAATAGTCATGGAAATTCATTGATCAAAAAGGGGAGGGAACCCTAATATACACTGTTCCATGCAGAGATCAAGCCAGTGAATTCATATTGAATCCTAAGTCCACTGATAATTAAAAGCTCTAATGTTATTTTTGACAAGACATTTGGTGCATGTTTATACATTTCAAGGTCATTAGAATTGTGGCCTTTTGTATCGCCCTCAAAATGGCCAGAAATTATTTTTCCCCTCACGATTTTGACTTGAAGTGTTTAGATGTTTTTTACTGCGTTAAGTCATTGTGAATGCTCAAGTGTTTTTGTTTGTTTGTTTTTTCTCCTGCTTGTGTTGTTGTGGTAGAACCTACCCTCTCTGAAATGTTTAGTCTGAACTTTCAAAATGGATGCTTGGCAGTGCCCCCATTTTATGTATATGGTAGTACTGAATACAGTGAACATAGGTTTTTTTTTCCTTAGTACATATCGTTTTGATAATTAAGGTACATTTGTTTATGTATTAGTGCATCAAAAGATTTAAAGTGTACCTGTTTGTCTTGGCTGATTGAAAGAGTCACTTTTGCTCATGTGTGTGTTTTAGGCTGAGGATCAGCTACGTATTGTGGAAGAACAAAGGAAGATCCACGAGGAACGCATGAAGCTAGAGCAGGAGAGGCAGAAACAACAGAAAGAGGAACAGAGGATGATATTGGGGAAGGGCAAGTCCCGACCTCGTCTCTCCTTCACTCTCAAAGCAACAGAGTGATTTCTCTTCTCTTCTGATGTGTGCTTCATGTTGAAGTGAATTGGAGTCTCAAAGAGAGGTCTGCCCTGTGCGCTCTGCCCACAAAAAAAACATTTGAATCCTCACGCTTCAAAACCGGACTTGCAGGCACCACCACAGACGTACAGATCAGCTGTCGTCTTTTGCTTTTTTCAGTGTGTTGTATTGATATTGCACACCGTTATGCTGGATGCACCTTCAGAAACACAGGGCATCCCCCCCCCTCCCTTTTTTAATGGCAAGCAAATAATAATAAGTGTAAATATTTGTGTATATGAGTGTGCGTGGTTGGTTAGTCAATATATATATCAGTGGTTTGGGGGATCTGTTGGTACAAGCTCAGTTTAACTACTGTTCTTGCGTTCAAAGCATAGGGGAAGTACACCAAAATGTTTTGAAAAATTTAACTTATTTAGCATTCATAATGCAAGCATTTTGGTGAAAAAAGGTTACAATGTTACAAAGTCTTGTAATGTTTCTAGTGCTCTGTTGGTACCTTAAGGAAATCGGGAATCGCAGGTAAGACTAGTTAGGGTGTGTATGCGAGCGAGTTTGTGTGGGTGTATGAGTGTATGCTAGAGGGTGTTCTTGTCTTGTGGTAAATTACCCCTTTGCTTGTGAACTGGGACATTTAGTGTGATGACCAATAAATCCCATGAACACAACATTGCCTGAATCATGTTTCTTGGGCACTCTGCAAACCACAAAGGAGTTTGTTTAGAACCTCAAGTGTCCTCTTCTGGGAATTTGTAACCGCTCTCTTGCTTAATTTGACCGATTATTTTAATTCTGCATATATTCTGCAACACACCAGTCATTTGTTATTTTGTAAGATAATTACAGTAAAATCTAAACTTACTTTGCAGTTTTATAGTCACTTTAAGGTCAGATTTTGCAAGATTCTAATTAAAGGTAAATTAATTAATATTATAACTGTCTTACAAAACATCTGAAGTGCAGAATGAGTGTTAGAGGATTTGTAGAGCAAAAAAAAAACATAATCCCAAGAAACTGCCCTCATTAAAAGGTCTAGTGAGGTCCTTCCATGAAAAAGGGTGTCTTTTGTGTTTCTGCATAAAATGTATGCAACAGATGCATAAAACATTACCATTAATTCCTTTTAATTAAGATGAAAAACTTCTATTACAAAAACGCCATTCATTCAACTCTTCAAGCACAAGTATTTTTTTTTTTATATATAATTTGATCATACTTTATGGTTAATAATGGACAGCATTTAACTGTTACCATGATTTTGTACAGAAAGCAAATTATTAAAAATGTTTATAGAAATATCCTGTTATTTTTCTAATAAACACTTTGTAGTCTTATGATCTTTTTTGAAGTTAGTTTTATCCCAACAAATAATTTAATAAAGTTTACATTTAGTTTAATGGCACAATATTCCTTAATAACACTTTTTGATCTAGTAGAATATTTAAAATCTTAAATAATTTACTTTTAAAATCACATTTTCGGTAAATGACCCAGTAACTGAATTGAATTTAACCCTTCTTCTGAGTTAAAGATTTATAACCTAATCTGCCTTTCAGTTTTATTTCTGATTCCTCAGTTCGAGGTTACTTCTGGTCGCTGCCTCAGGTTCTCAGTTGGCCTGTGTGAGAAGCTAATGGAAATGTTGGCAAACACTTCTGTCACAGACGTGCGATTTTTTCGACGAGCCCGCATGATGCAGTCTTGTGTGTGTATTAGTCACTGTCAGCTTTAACAATGCCGCACTGATGAACGACTGGTGTAACGCCGAAACTCTGCGACCCTGCGCGCTCAACTCCACAATTCTTTTATTGACATGAATACAGTGTTCAGCGCCAGGCAGAAGTTACAGCGGCTGTTATGATCAGTTCAGAAGCGATGCGTAAAGTTTGGCCGGAAATGCCCATACTTTGCTGTTGTTTGTGAGTGTAGGAAAGCCAGCAGGTGTGTTTTCTCGTAAGTGTAACCTACTGCGTTTGATCACGCTCCGAGGGACCCACGGACCGTGAGATTATTCGCGTGCAACTGAATAAACATCGATCTGACCCCGTGATTTCAAAGAGCTGAGAAGTTGCTCAGAGTTTATCTTGAATGTGTAAAGCGGTGTTTGTTTTTCATTTACGGAGCGTCATGAGACGTAGGGAACATTTAGGTTGAGATGTTTAAACTGATAGTGTAAATAGGCTACTTTGAAATACTTATATGTCAGAACTAAAAAATTAAAATAAAGAATCTTGATAAAATAGTTTGTTTCCCTTTCATTTTTAAAATGTATTTATAATGATTAGGCTATTCCAGTGCACGTGGATTAAGATTATTGTTAATTTATAAATGTTGTTAAAATGAATACATAGGCTATATTTGTTCTAACATTCTAATGGAGCACTCAAGAAAGAATGTATGCTAAAAATTGCACGTATACTTCTTTACCAGGACACTTGTAAATCTTCACGACTCATCTGCGTTGGTTATTTTTAAGTTAGTTCAGGAAATTGCTGTTTCCTTGTTTTCCCGTTGGGATGATTTCTTCTTGAATTGTGTTAGCTCGTCCTATTGTTTACGTTTGTTTGGTAGGCCTAGTGTGGGGGCATTCTCAGAAACACTACCATTGCATAAAGTGAATAATTTATTACCTTTGGAGCTCTTTGTAAGTGGTGCTTTGACAAAATATGTCTTTATATGTAGCACAAAAACAAATGTGTAATCTAACCCATTAGATGCATAGACAAATAGACTTCGTAATCAGGCAATTGGCGTTTCTTTGATGTAACACGTTAATAAACCGCTTCATTAATGCACAGCAATCATTCAGTCTGTGTAGTCAGCATGTGTAGTGTGTTAATTATCGCTTCGATGTGAAATATGCGCGTTTGATGGTCTCTTAAACCAGCAGAGCAATACACAGCGATAACATTAAATGTACGCTGATTCAATTACAGCCTTCGGAAAGTGTGAATGCTTTTCACACCGGCTTTTCTTCACTTGCGTCCTAATTTAGTTTTAGACGTACTGCTTCCTTAAGGCCAGACATGGCGAAAATACATTTAATTAAGTTGTTTATTTCTCCAGAACTTAATAGTTAAACTTAAACAGTCTGTAGCCTACATAATATAATATTATAATATAGCCTAATATAATATAATATCATATCATATAATATAATAAAACATATGTTACATATTTGTACTTTTTTGTAGTTAGGCTACTTGTTTTGACTATGATTAGCCTATAGCCTACTATAGTGTATTATTCTTACTTAAATTATATTATTTAAATTGGTGCGTTTGTGATAACAGTAGCCTACTGCATTTGACAAATGCATTTGACAAGTAAAACTGAACTGCATCAACTTTACTAAGAGTTAATGTACTCTTATAATGCTATAAGAGTAATGTAGTCTATATCACCATATGGATACTCTGAATTAAATTTAAAAAAATCATGATTGAATATTTTGTCAGTGTAAAATACAAAAATAGTGCTAAATTGTTGTAATGAACCTGTTATTTAATTCATACATTAATGTAAGAAGAATAGTCAGATGTACTTACGCATTCAGTTGGCTCGGTTGAGTTGGCCGCTAGTAGGCGCTGTTGACTGCTGAATTAATTCCTCACGCATTCAGCAGGCGGCTCTCTGTCGACCTCAACCTAAATAAACGCCGTTCTTTTAAGATTGTTGGCCATGTGGGACTTGAAATCGACCTTTGTGCGTGTCGTGGAACAGGATAATATCAATTTAATTAATTATTTAAATGAACAATGATATTATAAAATATAATAAAGAGAAAGAGTAGTGATTAAACATGCTTAGGATGCATGTAGGTAGTATATTATGTACTTATTAGTACAGTTTGCTGTTTTTCGGTGTAGTTTTTGTAACAGCTGCGATTATACACATTCTCCCCCGAGTTGTCTTTAAAATGCAGAAATGTTATTAATCCCTAAGAACTCAAATCTGGGTTGGCGACCTGAAGTCCGATATATTCTTATCCCATTGCTCGACCAGTCGCCAGGCGACCGCTTGATTGACAGGTTTCTCTCCATGGATACCTGTCCAATGAGAGAGCGGGTGGGAGGAGTCCGCGAAAAACTCGCTCTGACAAATATTCCGTGCTGTAGACGCTCGCAGCTACTTGCAGAACAGCCTCGCGCAGAGAACGGAGCAGAGTCCCGCAATTCACGCGCACGGCAGTTCAGTCCGGACCTGCAGGGATCAAGCCGCAGCTGTTCTCTGCTACTGTGCGGGTTCCACAGCGACCCATGAGAACTTTCATTTGACTTCATCGTTTCATTTTATTTTTATTTTCTATCATTAGTCATTCTTATTTTTTGCTTCATCCAATAGGCTGCAATTAATTCATTCTTGCTCATCTTTTCCAAACTGCCTCATTCGTTTTTTGGGGAACTCCGGTGGTTTTTTCCCCTCGTTTGCCCGTCTGAACGGAATACCTCGCATTTGGAATTGGTACCTGCTTGGTTTATGATCCACACCGGGGGGATTAACTTCCATGTCTCCGCGGACATCCAGCACTTCGGCGGCGACGACACGGGTCGCCTTCCTGTGAGGAATGTACGTGCTCCCCACGGCCGGTCGATAGGAGAGCGCTCCACTCAATCGTTTATTTTACCGAATGAGAAACTGCCTGCTGTCCGCGGTGCTGCTCTCTCTCATCTTGAGCAAGACTAATAGAGCAGTAGCTCTTCCCTTCGGGATGGTTCACTTCTAACCGGGCTCCTATTAAGCATTTATTTTTATTTTTTTACTTGTTCTCCTGGAACGGGGGATATTGAGTTTGTTTTGTCACAAGCAGCACACCAACAAGACGCTTTCTTTTTTCTAATTAGAAATTCCCGCGGAACGGAATTTGACCGTAACGGTCGTAACGGACCATGGGCGACTCTCTGTGGAGATATTACTTTGGAGTTCTAGTCATCGCGTGCAAGGTGAACCTGTCCCGCGCGATCATCCTGGACTCCATATACTGGAACACGACGAATACCAAGTAAGCTCCGTCACTAACCCTCTCTCACCCACTTAGAGCCACGTTCAGACCCTGGGAGTGTCGGTAAAAGCATGTACGGTAAAGCAGGATAAATGGCTTTGTACGGTGTAAAGGCGTTCTTCTGTAAATGAAAATGAATAGCAGGTGATGTGGATCATCGAGCTGAGGCGAGTGACGCGTTGCTTCCACTCACAGGGGTTTAGAACATTATTTAAAAAATAAAAAAAAATTTGTCGCATTTTACAGTAATTAATAATTCCCCGTGCTAACTTGTAAATTTGAGGCGGAAAGAAAAAGAAATGATAATAGTTTTGAATGGCCCCACTGGACCTCAGGTCATAAACCTTGAGAGGATTTTTACTCACGGACGGTGATGTGATCTGTTTCATGACACGAAATGATTTCAACAAAACAATTAATTTAAAGGAAATCAAAGGAGTGACATTTCGTGTTAATATAGACAAACGTTCATTGAACAAGTGTTGGTTACATTTCCAGCTGAGGCATAATGTTTTATTGAACGGCGTAGCCTAGGCCCCAAGTCCTTCACCTCAGAAAATGTTTGTGTAATTCTCACCATGGCAATCTGATTTAAAATCAGACATACAAACCGTTTTCAACAAATTATCCTTTTCATAGTTTTTATTATTTCTCCTGGTCGTGGTATAAGCTATTTATTTATTTATTTATTTATGTATTTCTAATGTGTTAGTATCAGACTTGACGAAGCCCTTTAGCGTAATTACGTGTATAATTCTTTACAAATTTCTCTTGAAAGCCATTTTTTCCCCTCAGTCCTCAGTTACTGCGAAGTCAGTGGTAAAAAATGTCAAGATGAGCACATGCGTAGCACATCGGCGCTGAATCATGCATTAAAACATCGAAACATCAAGTAACGCTGAAATCCGAAGGGGTCTCGTGCCCCGCGCCGGAGTCTCGAGCGCTTCGTATAAAAACTCAATAATGCAGCTTTCGCTCTCGGCCCATTTTTATA
Source organism: Sinocyclocheilus anshuiensis (assembly GCF_001515605.1). Lineage (NCBI taxonomy): Eukaryota > Metazoa > Chordata > Actinopteri > Cypriniformes > Cyprinidae > Sinocyclocheilus > Sinocyclocheilus anshuiensis. The sequence goes on along the minus strand of NW_015555736.1, from coordinate 18,813 downwards.
GAGAAAGACTTCTCTCTTTTACCCCTGCATGTACAGAGCAAGGGGCAGCATGAATAGACCGCATAACAGGTGTCCCGTGTTGATAATTACGGACTTTAGCACACACAGGTAAACGAGCGGCTGTCTTTAGTCCTCTGGCAGTATCGCAAGCGTCCTTAAGTACGGTAATTAATAAGAGTGTACCTGATCTAAAAGGCTTTGCTCTGCACAGTATGCGCTGGGATTCAGTTGTTGAGAGGATCCTCGGTCTTCTTTACAGAGCTTATTTATTTATTTATTTATTTATTTAATTAATTATTTAGAAGCTCAAAGAGAAATAACTTAATAAAAAAATAAAAATTTTGTCGGGTTAATTATCTTGAGAGAGAAAATAGATTAGTATGGATGCGTTATTAAGAAAGAGGTGACTGTTCGTTGCTGTATTTGTAGGAAATTCTGCCGTGAGGGGAACAAATGAAGAAGAGGACGTGTTGCATTGAGAGATTCAATTTTGCTGAATGTGCTCGTGATTGGCCCACTCCACTTAACTTACTTTTACATTGTTCCTATATAAGACATAATTTTAGTTTTTTTTTTATATATATATAGTCTATAGGGAACTTGAACAATTAAAATTACTAATGGTTTAACTATATTGCAGTATGCCAATTTATTTGGCGTGGATGAGTGATGAAATGTCATGGAAAAGTTGTGGCCATGTCTACACTCTTAAAAATGCTGGGTTGTTTCAACCCAACTGTGGGTCAAATATGGACTAACCCAACCGTTGGGTTAAATTTTTTAATTACATTTTTAACCCAAAAGTTGGGTTAGTCAATTTTTGACCCAATGTTGGGTTGAAACAACCCAGCATTTTTTAGAGTGTATAGTGAATATAAATTTTTATAGTTTAAATTAAATATTTATATTTCCCCAAATATTGCAAGTATTGCTTTTGTAAAAAGTGCTTTTGTAGAGTAAAATTCTATTAATTTAAAGAGTAGCCTAGTACTTGGCATACAAATGGAAATCTGTCTAACGATTTCTAAAATATCCAATTGTGAACAATAGTGGAAATTCTTTAAGTGTGAGAGTATTTTAGACTATTCACAGTTTGTTACAGTTCTAAGCGAGCCATGTTCATTACACTTTACACTAAAGATTATGTTTCTGGGTGATTACATATGTAAGTCCTGCGTAATTGTATTTAGTATGTAATTATGTTTTTGTGGAGTACTTTGTAATTCTAATTACAAATTATTTTAGTTCATTCAATTTGTATATCATTTAGACACTGAATGTGACGTGTCACCACCATGTCGATATCTATTGTGACATCTTCATTGATGGAGACCCAGAGCGACCATGAAGTGACCTCCAACGGCGCGTCTCTCTATTGTGTGTGTCACTGTAAATATGCAGGCCTCATTCTCCCCAGGCAAGCCGGCGTTCCATGGAATTACTCACTGCGCACATTCCTGCCGTTCTGTTGTGGCAGTTCAACGACGTATAGTTCTTTGTAGCGCAGGACTAAATGGTGATGGCACTGATAGCATTCGCGTTGGCGGCTGCATTTTTACCACCTGATAAGATAAATAGAGCAAAACGCTGGGAAATGGCAGGAGTCTTGTTACATTCAAATATATTTTCATGCATTTGCTTTCTGTCTTGCTTGCTTCCTTTTTTACTTTGGCTTTAAATTATTTCATGGTATGAATTTATTTTTCAATAATAGATGAACTGAGGAGAACCTGACTCCCGTCTCGTATCGACTCCATTTTCATTTCAGAAACAAATACTCAATAAACAAAAAATAACAACTTACTATCTGAAGATTAGAGAGAAATCCCATAGGCATAATGTTTGTGAGTACTGACTAGCGCTTCATCTAAAGTATCAGTGCTGCATAATAGGAGGGGTGTGCTTAAAATCTGTACTGTACTCCCTATGGCCTTCTGTACATGAGACAACCATAATACTCAATCTCTGTCACGCAAAAACTTGCGTGACAGCTGTTTTTTTCTTTTCTCCCATTGCAAAAATGTGTGTCAATCCAGTGCACAGTACTTTTTACTCCTCCACTGCTTTACCTCTGACGCGTCAGGCATGTAAAGACTCCTTTCCCCTCTCTCTTCTCTCTCCCTCTCTTTCTTGTTCCTTCTGGTAATCCATTTTGTTGGAGGTGGAGAAACAAAAGCAGTCTGCTCTACACGTTTTCAGTCAAAGGAGGTTCCCCCTTCTCTTCATTAGGAGATTACATCGCTTAGCAGGGTTCTGACGGGGGCGCATCCATGGCTTCATACACATGCAGATATAGCATGAATGAACGAGGGCCGAGTGGGCCATGAATAATAACTACCCCTTCCCCCCTTCTGCATTTAGGGGTGCAGAAACATCATGATAGACTGCTAGCGAAAGGCTGTTATGATTTAGATGCCGAGTTAACCATTTTCCAAATTTGTTGTCGTCATATTAGCAGATGGCTGGGATTGTTTTGCCGCTGGGAGAGAGCGAGGAGAAGGAAAGGGGCTGAGGGAAAAGTGTAACGTCTAAGTTGATTGTTAAATTGCATTTGTGTTGCTTTAAAATGTGAGGAGAGAGCAGACGGGGTCTTTCGGGACTATGGATTGAATAGATGAGGAAAACAGGAAAGAATGAAGGGATATAGGGTGACAAAGGGATAAGGCGCCTGTCTGGTTGATTTGCCCTCTCACCCGATGCAGGTCTCGGTTGCAAAGCATGATGGAGCGATTAAACCGTGAGATGTCTGTTGATTTATTTTGTCCTGTGCTCTCTGTCTACATCTTTCTATGCCCAATGAACCTCCATATTGGTCTGATGATTGAAAGTCAAACAGCTTAAGTTCCCTCCGCCTATATGCATCCGTCGCCCAGTGTTGTTTCAGATCTTCGGGTTAAAGCGCTGTGTTCCTATTGGGGCAGGATTAGGCCACTGCTGTCACTGTAACTTATCCTTTACTCTTTAACGCCTTTCAGACGTCCATCCAGCCCACCTGTTTCTCAGCTTCAGTTTTATCGTTTATATCATGCCTTAGTTGCCAGAGAGAGTTCTGAAAGTCTTCTACTCATTAACCGCTGTTAGTGAGTTTCTCTTTTCTTTTGCTTTAATGTCTATGAGCAAGTTTATTTAAATGGCTTCATTTTGAAGTGCTTTTAGAAAGGCTTCCAAAAAAGAATATTTCCGCCTGAGCACAAGTGAATGAGTCAGTGGGAAGAAGACAAAAAGAAAAGATAAAACAGATGCTTTGTGACTATAAAAAACAGATATGAGAGGGAAAAAATGTGGATCACAAATAAAATTATGGAGAAACGTCCTCAAGTGGCACAGCCGTGTCTTCTTAGATGTACTGCACATGTCCTGACCGTTCGCTCTTACACAGACGTGTGCCTTTTCCGACTTAATGGCTTCTCTGTGTGCAGCTGCAGTCTTGTTAACAGAATGAGCGGTCTGTGTTAAACGTGTGCAAACCCTTATTCTGTCATCCTTTTCTTTTTCACATTCACATGTCCCAGAATATTTACGACCACTGGGAGAATCACCAAGGCTAAGGTTGGGGGGTTAAAGTGTGTCTTTTAGACGAGGATTAAAGCCATTTACAAACATGAGTGTGACCTCTGGCTTTATTTGTTCAACTACCCCCCACTTTTACATCCCGCTCCCTACTCAAAACTAAAACTAGACTGTTTTAACAGCGGCTCCTGTAAAATACAGACATGTAAAACACCCTTTTAATACTGGAATGTGTGCGTATGGGCTGTGGGGTGACCTTATATGCCCTGTGGTTTAGGATAATGACTGACTGTGGGCTGCAGCAATGTATATAGCAACTAGCATGCTGCATTTGGCCTATCTCTCCGTTTCACTGCTCAATTGTATTTGCTCATTAAATAGAGGTTAATATAATTAGCATGTGGTATATATATATATATATATATATATATGAATGTACACTGTTGAAAGTAAAGATTCTTTATTGGTATTAATGGCTCCATGAATAACCTTTAACATCCACGGAATGTTTCCAATGCACAAAAGATTCTTTATAGTGGAAAACAGGTTCTTCAGATTATTAAAATGTTTATTTTTTTTTACCAAAAAATATGTTCACTGAACCCAGAATAGTTCTTCATTGGCATCACTGTAAAAAAAAAAAAAAAAACTGTATTTAAAAAAAAAATGAGAAAACAGAGCAGATTTGTGGTTTTGTAGGTGTGTGTATAAACTTTTAAGGTGTGAACATGTTTTACTCTGGGAATTTACGAGTCTCACCCTCTTCTTTTGAACGATCCCTTGGCAAATATTCAAACACACCGCACACATATGCGAAGGCTTTTCAAATAAGCTTGCGTAGCGATAAGACATGAGCGAGATAGCGATCCAGAACAGTTTGAATATTATTTATCATCTATGATGTGTCTCACTCTCTCTCCGTCTCTCTTTCTCTCAAAGGTTCGTGCCAGGACAGGGTCTGGTGCTGTATCCACAGATCGGGGATAAGATGGACATAGTTTGCCCACGCGTGGAGGGCGGCTCAACAGAAGGAGTGGAGTATTATAAACTCTATATGGTTCCTCTGGAACAGCTAAAGTCCTGTCAGGTCACAAAGGCAGATATCGCTGGAAATGAAGTGTCCCCAACTAAGCAAGCCAGAGGCGACAGTGTGTGGGTGTGTGGAGTTGTGAAGTGCAGAGACGTATGACTGCTGTGTGTGCTTGGGGGGGTTATTCAATAAGTCATTAATTAAAAAGTTTAATCCTAATAGCTTAGTTTAATCACTCTGTCTTTATCAATTGGATCTGCTTAGAAACCAATCAGATGATTTCAATCCCTTATAAATGTGTCCAGCAAGCCAAACGTCTGTGTGTGTGTGCAGGACTCAACAATGAGGATTTTTTCTTTAGGCCAGTCGTATAGATTTTTACTTGACCTGACAACATTTTCACATAAATACGATAAACAGCTATTTTTGAGGAACATATTTTAATATGTGTTATTATATAAAATTATATACATATTGTTCATTAAACATTAAAGGGCTTCCTTCCAAAAAAAAAAAAAAAAAGCTGTTCTTTTGAACATTCTGTTGATCAAAGAATCCTGAAAAAATGTGTTATGGTTTCCAAAACTATTATGCATCACAACTGTTTTTAACATTGATAATAATGTTTCTTCAGCACCAAATCACATATTAGAATAATTTCTGAAGGTTCATGTGACACTGAAGACTGGAGTAATGGCTGCTGAAAATTTAGCTTTGCCATAATAGAAATAAATTACATTAAAATAGAAAACATTTATTGCTGTTTTTACATTAATTTGTTCAAATAAATGCAGCCTACATAAGCATAAGAAGAAAAAGAAAAAAAACATACAGGCCCTTTTCATACAAAATGTTAGTTCAAAATATGCATATGATAAAAGCATGCAGTTGGTCAGCTGGCCTAAACCTCACTCACTCTGACCCCGGGTCGTCGTCCACCTTTATTGCTTTATTGTTGAGGCCTGGTGTGTGTTGGTGTGTGCTGGCCAAACTTTCAAATGGCTCTTCTATTGTTCATATGCAGCCTGATGCTGATGACTCTGATATGATTGTGTGTGTGTGTGTGTGTGTGTGTGTGTGTGTGTGTGTGTGTTTGTGTTTGTGTTTGTGTGTGACTATGAGCTTGATGTGATCTGGTCTGACAGATTGCCCTCGAGCTGGGAGCATATGAGTGTGTGTGTGTGTGTGTGTGTGTGTGTGTGTGTGTGTGTGTTTGTGTTTGTGTTTGTGTGTGACTATGAGCTTGATGTGATCTGGTCTGACAGATTGCCCTCGAGCTGGGAGCCAGAAGAGAGATACATGATCTAAATATGGCACGAGAGAGAGAGTTAGAGAGAGCAAGAATGTTTCATAAAAAAGAATACAATCTGCAGAAAGATTAAATCAAATGAATGAAGCAGAGACAAACTACGTCTATGTAAATCTTAAAGATGCGTTCAGAAATTGTGTCCCTTAAGAATAGAATAAAAGTTAATTGGCAACAAAAAAGCAAGTAGTGCTTAAAAAGCTGAATGTAACTGGTTTACATCCACAGTTTTAATTATTGTTTCATCAGTTTTAATTAGGACGGAGTCTATGACTGGTTATTCTTCAAAGTTGTGTGTGTCCTGGGATTGGCAGAAACATTTAGCAGGTATTTCAGTTGCAGGTTCAGAGAAAGACAATTTCACATTCTCTGAATTAGTTTTTTTCAGACTTCCCTATACTGACAGATGATGAAAAATGAAAACATTATCCCTTAGCAACTAGTTATGTAATGTAACAGCATGCCATTGCCTGAGGGCGAGCATGTCTTTAGACACCAACGATTATGAACATTTATTGCTGATAAGTGATAAGTGATTTATAACATTAAATCATATATAGAGTTTAAATTAATTTCCATTGTATTCTATTTTTAACCTTCATTTCTTTCCTTTTCATTTTTTCGTTATTTTATTTGTTGTAGTTTCTGTTTTTCATATGCTTTGTCAATATTATAAACGTTAATAATCATGCCAGTGAATCATTGCTGACTTTGAAAGAGAGATATAAAGAGAGAGACATGTTGTTTGGCTTTGTTCAAAGCCAGTGAGGGCTTTTCGAGGTGCGGTGCCATATCTTATTAGAGTAGATGTGCAATGTTTGTTTGTGTGTGTGTATTGTTGTGTGTCAGCTCTCATTATTGGTGCTGTTCACCACTCTGTGACCCTGACGCCATGTTGATCAGGTCAAACTCCACAACACTACAGCTCATCATCACAACTCACATTCACATTCACATTCACGTTCAAGTAGCTATATTGTTCAATTATTGATATTAATTATTATTATTAAAAAAATCTATTTATGTTTCAGTATAATACTATGCAAAATTTCTAAGCATTTAATGCCTGTTGCATGGTGTCGCTTTCCAGTCCTGTCCCACTGGTTGCCCTTTTGTCATGGCAGGACTTGACATACCTCGCAGCCTGTTTGAGCTTGATAGGGTTTCACCAAACAGGTATTGGTGTCAGTATTGAGTTTTTGTGTCCTCATGTAGCACACAGACACATTTATCTAGCTGGGGTCATAACTATTTTTAACCTTCATTTCTTTCCTTTTCATTTTTTCGTTATTTTATTTGTTGTAGTTTCTGTTTTTCATATGCTTTGTCCTAATTGTACCGCTAAAACAAAACCTTCTCCATTTTATAGTGAAAATAGATTTATTTAATATTATATTTTACTAATATATTTTATTTATGAATCATTTTCCAGCTGAGGACGGCCCCAAAGGGAGGTTTTTAGTTATTGAACTATATTAACAGTACGTGTTTTTCTATTATGGTGGGCACTTTCCATTGACCTCTATTGTTTTTATACTCTAATGATTTTTTTTTTTAATTCTTTTATGGAACATTTTCTGCCTTATTTTTCAATTAAAGTATTTAGCTTATTTATTAAACCTTTTTTTACTTCATGGAACCCTCTTGCTGCTCTCCACAAAGTAGGTTTCAGGCTTTTCTGGGGAAATTTGGCCTTCACAATGTAGGCCAAACCTCTCCCACACACAAATACTCTTTGCCAGCCGGTCGGTCAGTTCAAAGTCAAACATTCTTTCACTAAAACTCATCTATGAAGAAGTGCTTCAAAAGTGTCTTTGTATTCTAATCAACTCGTCACTTAAACTAAAACTAAATGAACCGCATGTGTCATGTGACTGTTGACCTGCAATGTGAAATCATCATGTGAATATTGTTTAGCAATGTGTTTGCTTTAATGCGTGCATGTTTAGGCTCATTTGCCAGATTTATGAAAGGAACGCAAGCTTTTAAGGAGCTTTACATGTAATGCGCTTGTGTTCTTCTCAACACTACAAAGCCACAGGTTAAAGAAGCAACAGAGAGAGTCAGATGGTGTCATGGTGCAGTCCTAACAAACAGATCAAGAAGAAAAGTAGAATCAGAAGGATCCGTCACATGGCACAATCATAACTCACTCACACTCCATCCTTGGCAGCCTCGAAAAAAAAAAAGTGATGATGGGGGGACAGGCGCCTCATAGATTCTAACATCACCGCCCTCCCCCATCTCTTTCTCTCTCTCTCTCTCGCTCTCTGAATGCAGGCCACATTGTTCTGGACGCTGACCAAACGTTAAGCCCTTGGCAGCTCGTTAGCTCTGTGTTACTGACCCAATAGACCGCAAGCCTGCCGGGCGCGGACACACACGCACATGGCATAGCTGCATTGTTCGGTTAAAAGCCCACATGGGACACGTGGGACCAATGGCCAGAATACTGCTGATAGTTTGTTTAGCAACAGATAATGACGTCAAATGGCTTAATTCTGTTCAAATTCATTTTATTGCAAAGTCGAATTGCAAGAAAACTAGTTTTCCTGGTCACACAGGTTTTGGGTAGGATTAGGGATGTAGAATATGGTCATGCAGAATATGAGCTTTATAAGCACTAATAAACAGACAATATGATGATAATAGGCATGCTAATAAGCAACTAGTTAATAGTGAAAGTTGTTCCCTATATTAAAGTGTTACCATTTTCCTCACTTCATTTTTTAAGCCAGTCCAACATGTACTCAAAAAAAGAGAGGCTGCAGACCCTGCGCTGTAATTAATGACGATTATTCATAAATCACCTCACCAGTGACATCAGTAGTAATTAGTGTTGCAAAAAGGTGGAAAATTTCCAGTAAATTTCAGAAATATTCCAGAAATTTGGGAAACTTTCCAGGATTTTTGGGAATATTCCAGGGATTTTTTTGGAAACTTTCCAGAAATGTTCCACCCCTTTGCAACCCTAGTAGTAATTACCATAGGCCACACCCACCAACACAAGCGACTGAATTTCTCGCTCTCTCACAAATATACAGACACAAGCTGAAGGTCACTAGATTAATCATGGCTGCTTGTGTTTTAATGACGAACACACACACATACACACTCTCATGGTTGCTATCAGTCACACACACACACTTTTATTTCGCTGAGCAGCGTGAAAGTAATAGCTCTCCACATGAAAATGCATACATATATCAGAGTGATGAATGTGTTTCTTATCTATGTTTTGCAGACCCCTCTGATCCCTTTTCCCCCAAAGAATACCCCACCAGTTACCCTCCAAAACACCCCGACGTAGGGGGCAAGAACACCAAATCGAATGAAGTACTTGACAAGCCGGGTACGTCACACACTTTATCACCTCACACACCTGTAAGGGGACGCTCACTGATTCATCATTCTCTCTGCTTTTTAATCCCTTTTTTGCTGAGCAAGTGCCAGTCCTCTGTCACAATGACATGCACGCTGACTCGTTCTCATAAAATCCTTCTGACAAGCAAACGTTAACGTGACAGAGCAAGACAGACGCATTCGTTGTAGAATTCAGCTTCTACGTAGAAGCATATGGACATCAAAATCATTTGAGTGGAGTGTCTTAGGTACAATAATCCACTTGTAAAACAGCCTGAGTGTGAGCGTTAGCAGCTCATCTGTTCCGCCAGACAAACTCACTGGAGTCCAAAGCCATGTGAGGTCACTCTGTCCACAGTTTTCCACCACCACGGACGTTATCTATCCTAATACACATTTTTGAGAGTACTGAAAACTGGTGGCTTCCACAAGCACATAACTAATTCATTTAAACCATTTAGATAAAGGCACTTCTTATTAAAAATTATCTTTCTTTTCTCTACAGCACTTACACTACTACTCAAGATTTGTACTCTGGTTTCTTCTTGAAATTTGTTTTCACAGCACTGCTAATACCGTCGGCTCTTTTATGATCAATCGCTTGTTTTCTCTCCTTTGAAAGTTGCTTTAGATAAAAGCATCTGCTAAATAAATACATGTAAATTTATTTCACCATACATAAAAGACGTTTCATTTAGTGTCAAGGCATCTTTTTAATTGCTCATGAGTATGCCATTTCCATTCTAATCTGAAAGCCTGTTCACACCAAGAACGATAACTAAAAAAGATAACTATAATTATATATTAGCATTCAGACCAATGTAGGGGTGGGCGATATGGCAAAAATATCATATCACGATTTGTTTTCAGGAATATCACGATTTTATCACGATTCTTTGTCATGTTGGTTTTACTATTTTGCAAGTTGTCTAAGCAGTACAGCTAAACTAATTTCCCTATTTTAAAAACAAAGTCTTTCAAGGTAACAAAATATAGAATCCGTTTTTCTGTCAACGGTTTCATTTCACTTTAGACATAACCAAGTGTGTTTATATGTAAACCTTGTGTGTTTTTGACAGTATTAGACGTGGAAGATAACTTAGTTCAGTAATTAGGCACTGTTTGACAGGCTTTTCAATTTGCGCTACGCACTCAGAAAAAGCGCATGTCAGAACAGCGCGCAAACAAAATGTTTAACTGGCAAGGCTTTAAAGCAAACGCAAATAATGTACTTTTTTGATTGCGAATAAGTGCAGTGTCTCGCCGTGAGTGTAACTCTACCACTGAGTTAACATTTGATGTGAATGTATGTCGCGTTGTACAGTATATTTAAACGGAGGTGCCCGAACTTTAAGTGATAGAATATGCGCTGTAGGATGATACTACGATATTTCTTCAAAAGCAGATCGTGGAGACATTTTAATCGTCCACGATCAAAAATCGTCATATCGCACAGCCCTAGACCAATGTTAAATTATTGTAGTTATCATGAATTTTTATAGTTATCAATGTGAACAGTCATTAATACTAGTTGCTCATTGCTTTTTTTTACTAAATTTATGTTGTTTTTTCCCCACATAGATGCAGCTCATCAAGGTGAAGAGAAGGGAGATGGAAATAAATCGTCATCAGTCATCGGCTCAGAGGTTGCCCTGTTTGCTTGCATCGCCTCAGCCAGCGTCATTGTCATCATCATCATCATCATGCTGGTATTCCTCCTGCTGAAGTATCGACGACACCATCGCAAACACTCGCCTCAGCATGCCACCACGCTGTCACTCAGTACATTAGCCACGCCCAAGAGGGGCGGCAGCGGCGGCAACAACAACGGCTCGGAGCCGAGCGACATCATCATCCCGCTGCGGACTGCTGACAGCGTCTTCTGCCCGCATTACGAGAAAGTGAGCGGCGATTACGGACACCCCGTTTACATCGTACAGGAAATGCCTCCCCAAAGCCCAGCAAACATCTATTATAAAGTGTGAAAACGGACACGCTTCTTTCGGACATTTTAACTCTAACCCCCCACATGCCCCTCAATGAACCCCCCGTGGGCGGCATTGATGCCAGAGCTCACCCTCGTCCTGCCCCCTCTTATTTTTTTGCTGTTCTTGTTTATTTTAAAATATTCCTGATTATTACTTTCAGTATAGATGTTGCTGATGGTGGAGTGACACTCCTGATTCGCTGCTCTTGCACCTGCAAAAACTAAACTAACAACTCAAAAAAATGACAAAAAAGAAAACAGAAACCCTTCGGGAGATTGACGTGCACTATAGCGGATAGTGTGTGTACGAGGGAGCGTGTGTGAATCAAACGAGCGGGGGAGAGGGGGGTTGAGGGGGTGGCCGTGAAAAGAGAGGTCAAGACAATGATTCTTCCTCTTTTTTCTACTACATCATCTCCCTTAAAGACACAACACACGGAGATGGAGAAGAGAAGTGACGTGACAGTATCACACAGCAAGACATATGAACTTGAGCTGTTTATTTAGCTTGGCCGACTGGCTGATCCATCTCGAAACAGATAGTGAATGCAGCCTATTGGCCAGAGCTACAGGAAGTGGATTTATCGAGGAAGCGGGAAGCTCTCCGGAGCCTACTGTTGGACATTTGAATGGACATCATCTGTTTTTGCACGTTCACTCGTACTGTTTTCATTTACGTTAGCTCTCCTCATTTGCTCACCTCTACAAAATGACTCACGATGTTTACTTGAAGTCTTTTTGTATGGTCATGCGTCTTGTATTTTTTTCTGTCATTCCCAGTGCAGTCCACTTGCAGATTAGTTTGGTAGAAGACTAATAGGTATCGTCATAGAGATCCTTTTGTGCTGGTTTATGTGCTGTTTAGTAGCGTGGAAGACACATACACACATTTCATTTCGTATACGTCTGCTTCCAGGACTGGAAAAAGGAGACACATAGAGAAAGAAGGAAGGAAAGAACGTCGATATTTGGTACAGTTGCTGTCCTGTTGCCTGCTGGGAAGGTGGAGGACCCACTTGAACACATTAGCAGCACTTTGAAAGCCTCACCACTTTTCCCACATGGAGTACAAACTCAAGAAAACACATTAAGAGAGAGAGCAGGGAGCGAATCACTCAAGGCTTATTAGCAAAATCTGTCATTTTTAACACAAAATGGCCGCCTTCCCCAGGCATGTCGCTGCAAAAGTTCCTGTTTTTCTAGTATTTCTGCCATCGCACACAGACACACACACATTCTCCTTCACCAGTGGCCAGTGCAGATTGTGGAAGAGAGGAACTGGTGCTCTACTTTTTCGCTCAAAAGCGCAGGGACATCAAGATCTAATTGTTTAGTTGAAATGAAACAAAAGATTTAATTAGTGTTTCTTTATGGATTTGTTTAGCGCTAGATGAAAACGCTTGGAAAGAGTGCACGTAGACTTTATTTATGCTAGCGTACAGACAGGTCGGCGTGAGACAGCAAGAATATGAATAATTTATGGCGAGTCTGCACATTATGCAAGCTTCAAGTTTTCCTTTTCGTTAACAGATATTTCTCAATCTCGCTATTTGCTTTTTCCCATCGATCCCTACATGAATAGCTGCCTTTCGACCACAAACACACACACATACCCTCACAAAAAGCACATGCGCTCATGGCCAAGGAAGGGGCGGCTTTGGAAGGAGCCCTCAGGGAAAACAGCATGTTGGGTTTTAAAATAGCCGAAAGGAATGAGAGGGAAGGGCCAGAAACGGACCAAAGGAAGGGCACGTCGAACAGAGTCCTGGCTAAACCAACTTCTCCGGCCTGCCTGTCTCTGTTGATGAAGCTCAGATGTGCTCTGGGTTGAAATTAGGCCCCTTAATCTGGAAGGAAAGCAGTAGACGTGGGTTAGCAAGCATACCAGATGAGAACGAGTGCAGGCTAAATGTAGTAAATTGCATGAAATGAGATCTTTCAGGCTCAAATTGTGGGAGGTTTCTGGAGGGGGGAAAAAACACATTATGATCGATGGAGGTCACAAGTGGACTTAGCGTGCGTTTTAGAGAGGAAGTCGCCGAGCAGAGGCCAGAGTATCCCAAAACCCGCAGGAACTTGGAACTGGAACTTTTTGTCGTCATTCGTGTGAAACCCTTGGTGAGCAATGCCAGCCTGCAGACAGCTCATCTTCATTTGTTTCTTACGTCGAAATCGAAATCGTTTGAGAGTTGAAAATGTCCACAAACTGACTGTGGATCGCCATAGTCGCACATTAACTGTTCATCCATTTTGTTTTCACTTGTTCATTGAGGTTCTTGAATCTCACCGAGAAGCCAAGCCTTGTGTGATCGGAGCTTTGTGCCTCTGTAAGAGGCCACAAAATCTGCAAATATGCAATTTTTATTTATTTTTATAACAACTGAGAAAAAAAGATGATATACGTTCACCTATGGAAAAGTGTTCTTAACCACTGAAAATTAAATGAAACAATACAGCATACGAAAACACTACAACCCCGGTGTGTTATTATTATTTGATTTTTTACTTTGTGCTGTAGGTTCGAGGTAAACTGTGAAACATGAACTCTTACACACATACATATTGAAGACTGAGCAGTTGTTTTAAACTTTAGAAGACACACACATACTACGAAAACTACAAACACATTGCTGTTCGGTTGCTGTCCTATATGGGCTAAATATGACAATCTCCTTAGTTTCTTTGAATCCGAAGACACTGTCCCGGAAAGCAGGTTGCAAACGTTCCTGTAACATTTTAGGAGCGGTAGGACTCAACTGGTAGCGTAAGATGTTGCACCGATGTGGGCGGAAGGTTTGCGAAGCGCTGGGAGAAGTGTCTTCGGGCCACTGTAAAATGCCTTGCTTGTATGGTCACCCTGAGTTCACGAGACTCTAGTTTTTGCACCGTACATCTGTAGGTGAGAGGCTGTAAATACGTTATTGTTTGTATTGTATATGGATCCCCGGTCGTTACGATAGCCTTATTCTCACATTTCTAGTAAATAAAAAAAACAAATCACTTCAGTTAAAAGAGAGCATACTAATTTTTTTTGGTAAATAACTTGTGTAAATATTGATGACGAACCCAATAAATCGTTTTTTATAAACTCTTAAGTAAGATGTTTTGTATAGAATTGGAATTTTTTGCTATGTATTTTAGCTAGCACTCGTCAGACCCCTCCCACTCAACCCTTTTGCACTGTTCCCATGGTGATCTGGTTTAAAAATGAAAAATGAGATAGAGAATTGCCAAACTGACTGCTTGCTGCATATTTGTGCCATACGTGTGTACCATAGATATTTATTTAATTAGTTCTTTGTTTTTGCTTTTTTCTGTCGGATTTTTTTCTACCCAGTTTGTACGCAACCTCAGTATTATCATTTGAGTTTTTCCCCAACTTCTCCGTTATCTTTCTGTTGCTACCGTTTCCCTGATGGCCCATGTGCCCATCCTTCTCTCGCAGTAAGATCTGGTCAGGACGTGCAACCTTATAAAGTCATAGAAATGAAATGGCACACATTCCACCAGTCTGTTACAAACTGAAAATGTTTTTCAATAAAATGTTTTTCCTATGGAACTTTCAGTTCTCTTTTATGCTTATTTGAGTTCATCCGTTTACAATTGGCATTAATTATTTTATTTTTTTTTTACCATCTTTCCTGAAGTGAATGAACTCTGTCTGATATTCATGAATAAAAACCTGCCCAGACACATTTGGGGTTGGTTCATAAGCTGTTAACAATATTGTGGTACAACTTTTGATCATTCTACTTAACCACAAAAGTAAGCAAAGGGTTCAAGAAGTTCAGAGGGATTCATAAACTTCTAAAGAAAAAAAAAGAGCCAGTTTAGAGCAGGGTATCGACTTGATTCATTATTATAATATATAAACATTATTATACAATTAGAAAATTGTGAACCCATGAACATTTCATTTTTGGAATTATAAATTCCAAAAAAAGAACACCAGAAAGAGTAAGTTCCAGAAAGATCGAAAGTCTATAAAACATCTTTTCGAATGATTCATTAAATGATTCACTGAATGAACTGGCAATTGTTCATAAATAGGTCACGCAGTATTTTTTGATTCACTAACAAGAACTGTCTTAAAAGAGTTTGTGAATCAATCATACTTGTCACTAAAAAGAACTGGCTCATATACAAGTGTTCATAAATCGGACTACGCTGGCTGCACAGTAAGTTTTGATTCACTAAAAAGAACCAGTTCAAAAAAGTTAATGAATGAGACCCCACTGGTTAAGCTTTATATTTTAAATTCACTAAAAATAATCACTCATGAGTCATGTGTTCATTAATTGGACAACATGAGTTGCACTGTATGATTCTGATTCACTAAAAATAACTGATAAAAGAATCATTTGATGGTGATTGAAACCACAGTAGTCAAGCTGTAATTATTGAGCACAGTACATAACATTTTTATCACATTCAATTTAGACTTCCAGCTCGAGCTAAAATATATATTTTATGCTGTGCAGATTTAGCAGCAGTGTTGTGCCACCATTCAAGACAGTATAAGAAACACTGGCAAACAGTAAAAACAATCAAGATCATTCAAATGAAGATCACGATTATTCGGAAAATCAATATTTTTACCCAGCCCTAATGATCCTGTAGGTTTTAGTGGCAGTTGTCAAATGTCAACGCCTAATGGAAGAATGTTAAGCGGATTGGTTTTCCCATGTCTTTTGTTGTCATTATTTAAGGCAAAGTTCACCTGATGTGTACCATCTGCATTCTTTACCACTTGAGGGGAAACAAAAGAGGATGTGAGGAATCAGTGTGCTCCTTCTCTCTCCTCAAGTTTATCTGAAGATCATTGCTCACGCTGTACAAACATTCACTTCTTTGACTGCACGCTGAGTTTTGTCGTACCGTGCTCTTTCTTGTTTTTCCATGTTGCGAGGCACTGGAGTATCTACATGGTGGTCTCCCCAGAGCACTTCCTTCCAGCACTCAGGAGAGCTTCTTCACCGCTTTCCTGTCTCTCTACGCATATCTTCTCCCCTTTTTGAAGTGAAAAAGATGAATCAAAAATGTCTTTATAAAGGTTTTTCTTACTTTTGTGAAGAATAAAGGAATGTTTTCAAAAGGTTATGAGTTTAAAGTCCCCATGAAATATTTGTTCCAGAAAAGTCTCTGGTGGGGAAGGATACATAAAGCAAACATTAAACCGAGAGAAAGATAATACTGTTAATGTTTCAAAACGTGATTCTTTCTTTGTGTTGAATTAACACTAGAGATCTTCTCTCTGGGATTTGTCATTCAAGGAGTGTCTAGTTCTCTTATCACTGGATGTGTTGATAGTTCAGGATTTAAATGAAGGCCCGGGTGGATGTGAATTGAGAAACAATGACTGTATTGTCTCAGAGAGGACCAGAGGTGCGGTGCGGTCAGCATTACTGACACCAAAACTCAATATTTGTAATATCATATGAATGCGCTATATGATTCAGATCGAAGGATTGTGACATACACATATGGTTCATGACAAAACAATTTGTCAGTGTTTATACTAAACACATAAAGGCAATGTCAAAATTCCCCACTTGACAAGAGTCATCATTACATGAATAATCTGTTGTTTTTGACAATGTTGACAATGACAACTGTTGTTATGCTTTGGGATAAACTGAGTTTCATGTCCGGAATTTGGATATCACAGCATCCGGTTGCTCATCTCCACACCTCGGTTTTAAAGGGAACGTGGCTGTCTTTATTTATAGCTATTCACCTCACTCTGAATCCTGAGCCTGTTTAAATGCTATTGTGCACCTGGACATGACAACACGCGCGCGCGCGCACACACACACACACACACACACACACACATACATATACGCCCTCTTCTAGAAAAGACAAATGCAGAGTGTGTTAAATCACACGGCTGTGTGAGAGGTGCGCTGGGTGTGTTTGGGTGTGTGTTGATTCAGTATTTGCTTTCAGCAAGTGCAGTTTCAGGTTGGCCAATGTGAAAATGATTATCTGTCACTAAAATATGCTGACACATGAATGTCTGTAAATATGACTAAACAAATAAAAAACCAAAATCAATCCCATAGGATCAGAGGAACAGCCCAGTATTTGTCAAATTTGTAACTTTGTGCAATTACACCATGACCTTAAAAGATTAGCACTGGTTAATGCTAATTCGAATTAGCTTCTCTTGGAAGTTTTCTTTTGTATGATAACTACACCAGAAAAAGTTGTCATTCACTCAGAAATTGCAAGAAAATTTCATATTTAAATAACAAAGGAACAGCAAGTAAAACATTGAATTCATGTGAAATTTTAAGTAGAAAATAATATATATATAATTCGTTTTATTTATTTACTTCAAAAAATTTTTTTTTTTTTTACAGTTTAGCAGCTTAGGAGGTCCACGAAGGACTGCATAGAAAAATCTGAATTTGAATAGCCATCTTTCTACATGATTCCAATATGCTTGATTTATTTTTATTTATTTGTTTGTTTGTTTGTTTATTTACTTTATTTATTATATGATTTTTTGTAAGTGCATATATGTATATATTAATAAGCAATATTTTGTAGGCCAGTAATTTCTGACCAGAAAAAAAAAAATAAAAAATAAATATATATATATATATAGTGCACAGCATAAATGAGTACACCCCCTCTGATATATAAAATATAAAATATGTATTTTCTTAATGATCACTAATATAATTCATATAATTAATGGAAAGATGGCAAAATTGAAACATGGTAAACATATACTTAATGGAAACAACAAAATACATGCCAATAGTTTCTGTAAAATAAGTAAATTAGCCAATTTTGTTTAAATGAAGGATTGCAGAAATGAGTACACCCTAGACTTAATTCAGAAAATGTATAATATTCTAGTACTTAGTATGTCCTCCAGAATTTAAAGTATACAGCT
>NW_015555736.1:0-181 GCF_001515605.1 Sinocyclocheilus anshuiensis | reverse complement strand
ACTGTGGGTACCAAGCACTTCTCTCTGTACTCCTCCTCTAGCAACACCAGAACATTTTTGGATGCTTTTGGATCCGAAATGATTGACTTAGTCTCTTGAGACCAGAGTATGGATTCCCAGAAGTCTCTATTTTATCAATATGGGCTCTGGAAGAGGTTAAATGAGTTTATTTTGCTTTGGC